>NC_007256.2:477500-629517 GCF_000002725.2 Leishmania major strain Friedlin | reverse complement strand
ACAGTAGCACACCCGTACACCAGTACAGTAGTACACCGTCACGCACCCGTCCAGGTGGAGAGGG
Organism: Leishmania major strain Friedlin; assembly: GCF_000002725.2. Taxonomy (NCBI): domain Eukaryota; phylum Euglenozoa; class Kinetoplastea; order Trypanosomatida; family Trypanosomatidae; genus Leishmania; species Leishmania major. Next base: position 629,453 of record NC_007256.2, on the reverse strand, counting down.
TGTCGCTGTGCAAGGAATCAGTGGAGATATAAACCCTAACCCTAACCCTAACCCTAACCCTAACCCTAACCAGTACAGTAGCACACCCGTACACCAGTACAGTAGTACACCGTCACGCACCCGTCCAGGTGGAGAGGGTGTCGCTGTGCAAGGAATCAGTGGAGATATAAACCCTAACCCTAACCCTAACCCTAACCCTAACCAGTACAGTAGCACACCCGTACACCAGTACAGTAGTACACCGTCACGCACCCGTCCAGGTGGAGAGGGTGTCGCTGTGCAAGGAATCAGTGGAGATATAAACCCTAACCCTAACCCTAACCCTAACCCTAACCCTAACCCTAACCAGTACAGTAGCACACCCGTACACCAGTACAGTAGTACACCGTCACGCACCCGTCCAGGTGGAGAGGGTGTCGCTGTGCAAGGAATCAGTGGAGATATAAACCCTAACCCTAACCCTAACCCTAACCCTAACCCTAACCAGTACAGTAGCACACCCGTACACCAGTACAGTAGTACACCGTCACGCACCCGTCCAGGTGGAGAGGGTGTCGCTGTGCAAGGAATCAGTGGAGATATAAACCCTAACCCTAACCCTAACCCTAACCCTAACCCTAACCAGTACAGTAGCACACCCGTACACCAGTACAGTAGTACACCGTCACGCACCCGTCCAGGTGGAGAGGGTGTCGCTGTGCAAGGAATCAGTGGAGATATAAACCCTAACCCTAACCCTAACCCTAACCCTAACCCTAACCAGTACAGTAGCACACCCGTACACCAGTACAGTAGTACACCGTCACGCACCCGTCCAGGTGGAGAGGGTGTCGCTGTGCAAGGAATCAGTGGAGATATAAACCCTAACCCTAACCCTAACCCTAACCCTAACCCTAACCCTAACCAGTACAGTAGCACACCCGTACACCAGTACAGTAGTACACCGTCACGCACCCGTCCAGGTGGAGAGGGTGTCGCTGTGCAAGGAATCAGTGGAGATATAAACCCTAACCCTAACCCTAACCCTAACCCTAACCCTAACCAGTACAGTAGCACACCCGTACACCAGTACAGTAGTACACCGTCACGCACCCGTCCAGGTGGAGAGGGTGTCGCTGTGCAAGGAATCAGTGGAGATATAAACCCTAACCCTAACCCTAACCCTAACCCTAACCCTAACCCTAACCCTAACCCTAACCAGTACAGTAGCACACCCGTACACTCGTACACCAGTACACCGTCACGCACCCTACAGTTAGGGTGTCGCTGTGCAAGGGATCAGTGGAGAGAAGAACCCGTACCCGTACATGTACACTATTCCTGCATCACACGGCACATCGTTGCGCAGAGAGCTTTGAATACCAGCAAGGCAAGCAGACGGCTACACAACCACAATACGGAGAGCAACTAGCGAGGTGGTGCAGTGGGTGTTCCTAGTAATGCCGAGTGCCGTCAGAGGCAACGCCTAGAAGCACATAAGACGTAACCCTATCCTGGTGCCGCTGTCGCTGCGTTGTCGCTCACAGCGCTCCAAAGCAGCCACGCCCAGTGCAACAGACCAAGGGCGAGCGCTATTTGACCGCATCACAAGTAGCCTCATGCATTTGAGAACGGCGATTTCACTCCTCGGTGAAATACTATCAGCCTACATGAGAGAGCTACGTCGGCAGCCTATCGAGCATGGAAAGACAGTGTGGTTGCGGTCGAAGCTTCCGGATGTGCACAAGGGTTGGAACAATAGGAGAGAAGAGAGGGTTGTCAAAGCAGCATTTACAGGATTAGATGGATGTTAGTGGAAAGTTGGCACCAGGGAACAAGGGACAGTGTCTGTGATAAAAACTGTGTCCTTTACTAACACACTCGTCCTCATCACTCGAGCCGCCGCTAGGGATTCGGTTCACAAGAGGCTTGTGGTAGTGCTTGATTGCATTAGTGGCGCAGCTGATAGGGTACACCCTTGTTACACTGGGTCCAAGCATCCCGATTGTCATCAGGTACTACAGCTTACCTCGGTGCTCCTGTGCAACCAAAGGAGCCGGTGGTAAATGAATGATGACATGGAAGCAGCCACTGTATGCGGATCGCGCTTACGTCTTCGTCGGTCCATGATGAAGTGCTATTCAAGGTTGTGCGAAATGACTCGTTTGCTACAGTTGTACAGTACCGCTAGAAGAGAACAGTATGTGTCGTCTCTCGAGTTGTGTGTGATCCGTGTTGGCTAGGGTGTAAAAAAGGAGAAGAAGGAGAGCAGCTGTAGCTTCCAGATGAAGATCTAGAGTCCAGAAAGAGTCTCCGTGCAGACAAAATGTCTAGTTATAAGTGCGTATGTGCATTGGGCTCTGTGTCACGGCAGTGCATGGACAGTGTGCGATACGCTGTCGCTACGGAGAGGAAGGAAACAACAAAAGCAGCGAAGGAGATAAAGAAAAATGGCATTGTGCGCATGAAAAAGTAGTCTGTCATGAGGCATCGCGAAGCGGAGAGAGGTGTCGACTACGGCAGCCGAGGAAGGTGCAGAGATTCTCGTCTTCTGGGGATACGGGCCCAAACCAACGGAGATTGTCTCCGTGGCTTTGCATCAAGTGAAGAACCTTGTCGAAAGCGTAAGCGTGTTTCGGCGACAAGAACAGACAAAAAGAAACGCGCACTCTCTCGCATGCGCTCCTTTGTCACTGTCGAATATCAGCTGGAACGAAGACAAATACACCCTTCAGCCAGAGGCCTTCATGTTAATCGCAAAGAAAAAAGCAAACGATATCATCATTTTCAGGCGTAGAGGTGCGCAAAATGTGTCGACAAGAGTGGACGCAACCGTTCGCAGTTCCAGAAGATGCAAAGATGCTGAAGCCAGATGTGCTACCGCCCTCCTCTGCGCCAAGGTAGAGCCATTCACTTAACTAACTCTGGGATGAATTCATGCTGCGCAGACAAACAAAAAAAGGCGCGGGAGCTCCGCAGCACCAGTGCTTTTGTGCAGCGATGAACACCGTCAGCCGCTACTCACCGTCGTCCAACAGCAGACGGGACGACGGCCTGCTGGGTGTGAGTTGTGGTTGAGCGACGGAAAGCGGAGACGCTTCATCGTCGTCGAGAAGTAGTTTTGTTTTGATGGGCTCCAGATCTGCAGCTTCATGGGGAAGACTAGCGGACATTTCCTTTTTCAGCTTCACGGAGTTGGTGATGGGTAATGCCTCCCCGATGTTCTCCCAGTCAATATTGTCGTCGAATGCGGACGAAGGTGTGTGTTTCAGGTGCATGCAAGGATCATAGAGCTGGCTTGGTGCCACATTCGAGCGGTGGCTCTTCTCGAAAAACTGCCTGTCTTCTGCAGAGAGGCGCGAAAAATAGCAGTCCCTTTCAGCAAGAAGCCCTCGCTTGAATAGTGCTCGCTGCTTCTCAATCTCGGCAACGTAATCTGAATCGGTGGAAGACGTTGTGGTGCTAGAGGACCTTGACCGGTATGAGACCACCTCGAATTCTGCCGAACGGTCGCGATTGCGCTTTCTGCACTGTTCACGCGGTTCTCCCTCTGACGTATCTGTGACATCCTCCTCATCGCCAAACTCTTCATGCTCAGATGAGTACGGAGGCACGTAGTCATCTGCCTCAGTGTCGTCGTCGATGAAGTCATCTTCATTGTCGACTTCTGGGTTCAAGTGGTCAGCAATCGTCTCGTTTGGAAACGCGCTTTCTGTGACTGCCTCCGCATGACCTTCCGCCAACTCGGTCGCTGCAACCACTCGGTTGTACCGCAGCCGATTGTAGCTGGCATTTATGTGCCAATACCGCTGGAGAGTTAAAGCAGCTTTCTTTCGCGAGCCACCGTACAGTCTGACCTCCTCCTCGTGCTTTTCCTCATTCCACTGATTGTAGTCATTGTAGTATGTGCAAAGCACATCGCGCAACCGATAGTCTCCAGCGCTTACGCCGCGCACCCAATGGTGAGACTCCATATGTGTCTTCCACTGTGCGGCCCTGCGAAAGACGATGTGAACGAGTACATTGTCCCAGACTGTATCAAGGACAATCGGCGCACTATTGTCTGCGTCGCCACTGCTGGGTTCTTCGCCGTGCATGTGGGAAAGAACATCCAGAGGGTCGACGACGGGCTGACCGCTGTGGAGGCGTTTCACGGAACGCCCTTCCTCGATCCGAGCAGGCAGAAATCGAGTATTCAAGTAGTGCTCGTAACACATTGGACATACATAGACTTCTGCGGGATTGAGTAAGTAGAACTCGTCCATAATCTGGTCGAAGTAGACGTGGCGATGCAGAACTGCGATTTCGCCGTCCTCCCCGGCCTCATCGCCTCGAATGACAGTGTTACGTGACTCAAAGTGAAACGTCTTGCCTTCGATGTCTTCAATTCTCTTTCGGAGCTCGTTGGTCATGGGTTCCCGAAAGTGTGGTGGCTGCCTAAAGCCGCCACTGTCGACAGCAATGCGAATCAGTGTGCTTGTGTTGTAAAAGAGTCGCAGTGTTGTATCCGGGCTAAGAACTTCGACAAATTTCACAGGATCAAGCGGCTCCGCCGTTACCGCATCGATCCGCTCGTTAGACACAGCATCCAGGTTGAGCTCACCCTCTAAGGCCCTCCCCCGACGCGGGAGTTTTCGCTTCGGAGGCATCGTTGCGGCTTCCTGTTTATCCTCTGCTACAAGACCGTTGTGCCTTTGATGAATACGGTCCTTCCGGCTGGTATCGAGTATGTGGTTCAAGGTCGAAGATATGTTTGAGAAGTCTCAGCAAAAAATAGGAAAGCAGAAACCTGACATTATGGAAAGCGAATGCGACACCGACTGTACCATGCCAGCATTAAAGGCGAACGATGGCCGCAGTCGCTGTTGAGCGACGCAAAGGCGGCTCAGGAAAGGTGACATCCAAATTTGGAAGAGATGTCAAGTTGGTAAGGTTTCGCAGCGGTACCACGTGGGAGGTTGTGCCGCACTTCTAGTGCTGTATGGCGTGCATGTGGTGTAGTTTGAAGACGCCAAGCCCGTGTGGTGGTGCTTTCGCAGGTTCTCGTCGATGACACGGCATACTACGCAAACGCAGCCTACCATTTTTCGGTGCGAGAGTGACTGTGTTAGGGATGGTCTCACCCTTCTGTCAGGCAGATAAGTGTTCATGTGCACGGTCGAGGTATTTCGCGAGCGTGTGAAAAGGCTCCCCATGAGAAACCATGCCGACTTTGTGGGCAAGCAGCCGGCAGTTTGACGCACTTCAGCCCTCAGGGATATCTTTCCGGCTGGTTGTGGTGGCGTATTTGCCGCATTCCCCCCCCCCTCCGTGCCGCTACCGCAACGCCCTTTGGGCGATGCAATGTTGTGAAAACGAGTGGGTGGCAGTTACAAGTGCTTGGATGCACAGCAGATGAGGATGCTGTTGGTGAGCGTGGTGGTCACCGCACTTCGACTATGTGAGGTGGTTAATTCACGGAGGAGTGGGAGAGCGCCGGTGCAGGTGTGGCTAAAGACGGTGAGGACCCCCCCCCCTGTTATTCCTTTGTGACCGTGTCTATGCGCGAGACAGGGGGACAGCTAAGCGAAAACCTGCGAATCGGAAGGTGTGTGTTGGATCCTTGGTTGCTGCATGGGGCAGCACATGGCTTCGTTGCATTGTCTCCATCTACAAGAAACTGCCTCTCTTTATCGGTGGTCAAGATTAAGGGTGCTCCTGATTTCTTCTGCTCGGCTCAGAGGTTGTGAGTAATGCGAACTGAGCAGCTGAGTCTGGAGTACCGCGCCGCACATGAGAGAAATAACATCGCTTAACAGTTGGAGGAAATATTTTCCCTGCACTGTGAACAGTTTATTCTCGTTGGTGCTGAAAACAATTACTGTTGTGGAGCATATTTTGAGACACTGATATTTTTCTTTCGCGTCTAACAGAGCTGCTGGTGATGTTTTTAAGGTTTGTGTGTTTTAGGATCAATGTATGATTGCATAAGTCCGTACTTGTCGATATTTAGCAGGCACACTTGAAAGGAGTGCAGTCGTAGTCCGCCATCTCCGCATCTATGATTCCCGAACATTCTCATTTTCTCTCTTGTTGCGGTCGCTGGCGGTGGCATCTATTTCCCCGCCGTGCTCATTATTATCCCTATTGGGGCACTGTTAGATGCATTATTGCTGCTTTGTATTTAGAGATGAATCGTCTGTGCTTCACTTCAGCGAGTGGACATCAACAAGAAAATGGACGGAAAATCGGGGGACGAAGCTCTTTTTGCTTTTGCAGCTTTTCGTCCACGCATATCTTGTTACTCGATGATGGCATCGATTCTTTTACAGATGGCTGCCGCGGAATGGACTGCGTGTACAATCAGGTGGAGCTCATCAACGCCGCCTTCAAGAATGAGTCTAAGCGTGCCAGTGAGGGAAACATAAATGTGAGGAAGCTTTCGTTTATCAAGGCGTCGAATAGGGTTGCTGACAAGATTTGTGACGATATCTGCAGCAAGCTGAATGAGATGCGCAACTTTCGAAACTGCCACCTCGGTTTGCCGTGCATTGCGGCAGTGGTGACCGCGACACAAGTGAGGTCTTGTGTGGAATCGGACGTTATATTGTTTGATTCACACGGCTGCGATGCTGCTGGAGCGTGGATCGTATCCCGTTTCTACGAGATGCTTCCAGGTGGTTGCGGCTGCTAGACCCTCGAAGGACTGCCATGGTGGTCGTCGCTTTGTTATCACCCTAGGCACAAGTGCTGAGATGGAGAGTATTCACCGCGGCAATGATTTCAGCGAATGGGATATACTGTGGCCTGCGGCGACCGCGTTGACGCCTGCGCTGCATGACAGTCGTACCTATCTGCGGCCAGGCGGCAAGCATGAAGGCAATATTAAGGTGGCGGGAGCAGTTTATGAGTAACGTAACCAAGCCGACAACCCCACTAGGGTTGTTGCTCGAGGTGCAAGAGCAACGACGATTTGTGTGCTCCTGAAGCGGTTGATTACCAACACGGAGTCCTTCCGAATTTTCTGCACAGATGGTTTGGTGGAGGCATCGTACGTCTTTATGAATAATGGGTGTGCGCTTGCTCCCCGTCACCCACGGCGTGTCGCCGGTGTGTGCCTCGTTGGGTTGGATGATTTTTCAAGTCTCTGGTGATGTTGTCGCATATCTGCAAAAGTTGTGACAGTGGACGTTGCCGTAAACGCGTCAGTAATCGGCGACAGGAGTGGACGTAACAATAGCGTTGCAGGCGATTTGCGTCCGTACAGATTGGAGGAAGTCAAGATGGATAACGGTCATGGCGAGCTGTGCCTTGTAGATTTGGTTTCGTGATGGGGGGCATCTGGTGTTGTTTGCCAGCTTCACAGTTAACGGTTCCTTTTGTCGAGAAGCTCTAGCATTGTCAAATAGCGCATGCAAAAAAAAAAATTGAGCGTAGCGATAACGGTCACAGCGTGGAGCTGTAAGGCAGTTGTTGTCTTCGCATGGGTGCTTGGTGGTTGGTATTCTTTCTGTCTACTTTCAAAGCGCGTTCCGTTTTTTTCAGGTATCGTGTTCGCTTTAAAGGCTCTATATGTGCTTCTTCTCGTTTGGCAGGGCGTTGAGAGATTTGTGTGTTTCGGGTGATTTAGTTGTCGACACGGCAGTCGGAAAAAGCGAATCGTCAGCTTTGCGCTCGTGTATGCGTTGCCCTCAGCCGTCGGAAAAATTGGTCCGGGGTTCAGCTGATCCCAAGAAATGTGTGTTTTTTTTCCCACACCTGGGCATGTTTTTGTGCCGAACGGGATGCTCGAAAGTTACAAGCGGTTGATGTGCGTGCCGTGCAATAAACTGATTGTTTTTCGATCGGTTTCTGGACGAAATGGAGAACATTGTGTCCTTCTTAGTGCTCTTTTTGCGTTCAAGAGATATCTGCTTTGTTGTGTTTTTTTTTCTTGGTCGCTGCTCTCTGTAAATCACTCTCTGTTACCGTTATAACAGGAGCCATCGCTTCCGCCCTCATGCAGGCCCGTGAACGCGATCAGCTTTTGCGGAGGCGTGTTGTCCACTCAGTTTTGTCTGGTACCGACTGTGCAGCTCGCATCGAACAACAAGAACGAGAAAGTGCACAAAAAGCGCGATAATGGGGTTGCTTATTCGTCCGCAGGATGACATTTTCTAGATGACCAGGGTTCAGCCGTGTATCAGCTCCGATGGGATAAATGTGGCTGCAGGTTTTTAGTTGAGGACTTGCTCGTGGTAGAATGATACAGTGGAGAGGGAAAAAGAGCGTATTATCGTCGTTGAAGCCATCCTTGAAACGACGGGAGAGAAAATACTCTGATGCTTGTGGGCAGCGTTGCATAGCGAGGAGAGGTGACTGGGGCCTTGGTAATACCACTTTGTTTGTAGTGACAAGGGCTGTGCGATGTGCTCTTGCCTTCGCCAAGGGCTGTTGCGAAAAAACTAATGCGGTCTGCACGAGTGTCGCGGTGCCTCTTTACCAAGCGAAGCAGCTCTTTTACGAGGGATATCTCCATTTGAAAAAAAAAGGAAACAAATCTATGCGAAAGTGCACCATTTATGTCTCTTCTTCCGGTTCTGTAGACGGTATTGAAAGAAAGAAGGACGGACTCTCTTAGGGCTTCAGTGTTCAACAGTGCATCGACGTCGATACCGGATTTCTGTGCCTGCTGGTATGCCGTGGCGGAGTTTCTGTTGTGGACAGGCTCAAATGGGCTGTTCTCATGGCGATTCGCCTCTAGAATGTTTTGATGGTTCTCACGCCATGCACGGAGTGTGGTGAATCGGTCGAGATAAATGCCTTGTGAATAGTATGCAATTCTCTTTGTTCTTTTGCCTCTTTGCTCCGTCGCTGCTTTTGATGCTATTGTATTGCTGAGGTTCAAGGAAGAGGAAGCTCAAAAGTCACAGAATGTATGAGGAAGAAAAGTTGAAAAAGTAGTGCTAATGCTTTAAGCCTATAATCACAGCGGGAGGAACTAGGTCTATTGTGGTTCTTCCTGAAGTGATTGCAGCTCCGCAGCTCTACGGCTTTTTTTTCACAAGACTCTTTCATTCTCCTCTTTGCTTTGGATTGTGAAAAGTGTGTTCTACCAAAGAGAGGCACGAAAATGTCGTGTGTTTTAGAGTTTTTTATTCCGAATCACGTCGCCGACTTGGAGGATGTGACGAAGATAGGATCAGATTGCTACCATGTCGAGGCCGTGTGCGAGTTCGACGTTCCCGAGCGTCAGCAACTTGATGACCTGACGCGGTTGTTTGATGCACTACACCACGAAAAATCACCCACCGCGCTGTTCACAAAGCATGAGCTTTTCCTTCCGCTCTACTCGTACGTAAGAGCGATTCGAGGGAAGTCCGGGCACTCGACTGTTGTCACGCGGGTTGCACGGCACAAAATATGCCATGAGGTCGGCGAGCGCCTGAAGAAGCTGCTTCAAGTGGCAGTAGCATTTCTGAAGAAGCAGAGACCGGGAAGCACGCAAAACGGTGCATTGGAAGTATGCCTGCGCTCTACTCTGAAGATGTATGCTTTCGTTGCCTGCAACGTACTTCTGTCTGTAGCGCCACCGGATGACGATGAGAATCCTAGCGGACTTTCCCAGCAGCAGTCGCACCGGAAACGCTCGCGTCGAGACATAGATGGCAGCTTTGGTGATGATGGAAGCGGTGTTGACATGGACGGCAGAGAGCTGGTGCTCACTGCACTTGTCGAGTTTTGCTCACCGGATGTAATGCAGCTGTGGCCTGAGTGTCATTTAGAAGATTCGACGCTGAATCTCGTGCTAAAAATGTGCCTTCATATGGTCACATTGAAGCAAAACATTGGTGGTGATGCTCAGTCGGTTGGTGGCGCCCTGGCTCTTCTCTTTGCGCGCGCAAGCAACTGCATTCTCTCGAAAAAGAGCGTTGCAAACTCGACACACCTCGTGGCTCCCTTGGTGGAGCTCTCGCTCAAGTCGGAAAGCGCTTCCGTGTTTCTCTCAAAACTTGTTTCTGACATTGAGCAAAGCGAGACGAGCGTCGGATTTGGTGATGAGCTGCTGCGCGCTATCTTTGAAACGATGTCTCGCGCTGCCCTCTACGAGGCGGCCAATGATTCTGCCGCTGCGAAGAACGTTGCGTGCTTCTTTGGAGAAGTGGCGAAGCAGAGCGTTACTGTTGTGGTGAAGATGACTGACCTTGTTATTCCAGTCCTGCAGAGTGAGAATTACGATATCCGGAAATCGGTAGTGACGTGTATCGCGGAAATGGTGCTTCAGCGCTATACCGGACACGCGCGAAACGCTAACGATGATGCCGTTAGAAACTCGTACCTGAACGAGCTTCTTTTTCGTGTCATGGATGTAAACGCGTTTGTACGTAACCACGTCTTGCATACCTGGGAGCGCTTAGTGGAGAGTCGGGCGGTACCCAAGAGGTACCACTTGGCGGTGATGGCTGCGCTCGTTGGTCGACTTGAGGACCGCAATTATCTTGTCCGTGACGCTGCCATGACTGTGATTTCGAGCGTGCTGCGCAAAAACTGGTTTGGCAACGTTCTGAACAGCACGCTTGTCAAGAGCAAGTTGGAGGAGGCTCTCAGGGACGGAATCGTGTGCTTTGGCGACACCTCCGCGATGGAGAAAGAAATCGAAAACGCCAAGGCGCAGTTTCAGCCGGCGACGGAGGTGGTAGACGATCCTCTGGGCTTGAATGAGGAGGAGGTGCCTAAAGCGGCGGAGGTACAGGGGGCGGGTGTATCGCGAGAGGAGGACACCGTGATGTCCGACAAGCAGACGGTAGTCATCAACAGGATTGTATTTTACCAGAACACGCTCTGTTTTATCGAGCTGATTAAGCAAGCGCTGCAGTATGCGTGTGTTTTGCTGGATAGCAAAACTGAGCGGGACGTAATCGAGTCGATCAAGCTCATTGTTGTCTGCTCTGAGTACCGTGTCCAAGGGGGAGAGCGGGCGTTTTTGAAGGTTCTTGTCATGGTGTTCGAGGGCGAGCTAAAGATCCAGTTTGCCGTCCGTGATGCTTTTGCAGAGGTCGTCTTCAATGCGTTTAACCGCGTCGCGGCCTCGTCAGGGACCCGTGTCGCTGCCAGTGCGCAGAAGCTGATCAGTCTCCTCCGTTGCGCCTCCGAGGGGGAGGTGAGCGCAGTGGATCGCATTTTTGGGCTCATGAAAGCCAACCCCGCTTTCGCGCGACACCTCTCGGCGCAGTTCGTAGAGGCAATGTGGAGCATCGCAGAGGGCTCGAGCGACGCCGACGCCACCGACGGTGACCGGCGCATCGCCATGCGCATCTACAGTCTGTTGAGCAAGTACGTCTGGAAGGACCTGCGCGCGCGCAAGGACAGCATAGCCGAGTTTCTTTGCTCCGACAGCCACAAGGACAACGTACTGCTGTCGTACGTTTTCGCTGCTCTCCAAAGCGAGGCGCTGGACCCTCAGTTTCGCCCGATTCCGGCCGATGAGGATGTCCGGCGGCACCCAGTGCTCCGACACGTGGTCAATCACCTCTGCCGCCGCACGGAAGGAATGGCGTCGTGGATGATCCTCGCGGAAGCTGGTGTCAACGTCATACATACCCTGTGCGAGGTTCCTGTCATGGTGTACAACTACATTCTCGAGTACTACGGGTCGTGCGAGAATCTGGAAACGCAGCCGAACCGGAAGGCACAGTGCCTTTTCTTACTCGGTCACACTGCACTGAAGCAGCTCGTGGCGGTGGAGGCGGCAGAGAAGGCGCAGCTGAAGGCTCTGGAGGAACCCGCGAAGGCCGTGGCTCAGGTCTCACCTAAGGTGAGGGACCAAACAGACTCGATGCACAAGGAGCTGGGGTTCGGCTCGCACGAGTTGCGGAGGCACGAGATTCAGGAGCTGGCGCAAAAGCGGAAGCAGGCGATCATTTCACCCGGCTCTGTTTGGTCGCGCTTTGCCGATATGATCGTGGCCACATGCCGGAAAAAGTCCTCGGTTTACGCCGACAAGCCGTTCGAGCGCGTGTGCGCCGTCCTCGCCCTTTGCCAGTACATGATCGTAAGCGAGGGCTTCTGCACCGAGCACCTCAAGCTCCTCTTTGCCATCGTCGCCGACAAGCGCGAGTCGTGGGTCACGAAAGTGAACGTTGTGATTGCTCTCGGTGACCTCGTGTGCGTGCACCCCAATCTGCTGGGGCCGTATCTGAGTGTTCCCGCCACTGGCTTCTTCAAGCTGCTGGTCGATGAGGACGTCCGCGTCCGCGCCGTGACGATCCAGGTATGCTCCCACCTCGTTCTGGGAGAGATGCTGCGTATCCGCGACCACCTGTACACCATCGTGAAGCTCGTTGCAGACTCGGACGAAACGATCGCCCACAACGCCGTTACCTTTGTGCAGAACTTAGCGATGAAAGAGAAGGAGAAGACTGGCAATTTGATCCCGCCGCTGGCGACGCAGCTGAGCAATGCCATGCCGTTTGACAAGTTCCAGCTGGCGATGCGCACGTTGCTGGAGCGCGTGGAGGGAGACAAGCCAACGGATTCACTGATCGACCGTCTGTGCCAGCGCTTTGAGTCTTTTTCAGAACGCAGCAAGAAGAAACTCGCCGTTGCACGGAACATCGCGTTCTGCCTCAGCGAGCTCAACTACACGACGGAGCGGACGATCAAGCGGCTGACGTCCGAGTCGTGCTACCAACAATACAGGCACTGGCTACGTTGCGCTGACGTGTATGAGTACTTCAAGCTCATTGCAGCAAAGGCGAAGAAGCAGGTCCGCGGTGGACCGGAGCGCCGTGATCGCGCAGCCATCGAGGAGTGGGAGGCAAGGATGCAGGTGGACTCGTGCACGGAGGCTGAAGGCGAGGAGAGGACGTCCGTCGCGTTTGTCCAGGAAGCGCCTGTGGAGTAAGGCCCTCACCGGATGCGCCGCCGAAGGGATGGGCATCTGTTCACTGTTTATACCTATCACCTGGAGTTGGCGGCCTGGATGCTATAGCGTGAGTTTCAGCTCGTGGTTCTGTAGCTGTGGTGCTGCTCGACAGAGAAGAAGCGACCATAGAATTCGAAACCTGCTAGAGATAGAGGTGTTGTTTGCTTTGTTTGGTCAGTGTATCATGCTGCGTTCCTTTTTTATGGCAGAGTGCGCGGTTTGCACGGTCGCTGCCACAGATGGCAATAGAGTAGATAAGCGCGCTCATTTTTTCTCTATTTTTCTATTGGGTGCCTGCAAGCGAAAGCAGCGCAGCTGAACGAGACAGAGAACGCGTTCCAGAATTGAAGGAGCCAAGTGATGCAGGGCCGAAACCGCGCTGGCACCTAGAGGTTTCCGCGTCGAATTTGCACTTGCTATGTAGCGCGTATGGGAGTGTGAACTCTACAGCCTGACCGTTGCTGCCGGCATCCTGTTTCCCATCATGCCTTAGCTCTTCCGAGAGATCGTTCAGAGCGGTCGTCTTCGGCCCACCGATGTTCCTCTCCCTCCTCCGGAAGAAGGGAGCGGCAATGCATCCTCTTCCCACCCCCTCTGTTTTTCCTGTTCTGCTTTTTAAAATCCATCTTGCCGCGTCTTTGGAGAACGCCTCACTTCGTCGACTGCTGCACGCACACCGGGCGAACGTTTTCGAGCCCCACGCTTCGCAAAGAAGGGGGGGGGACAAAAAACGAAGCTCTGACTCTCTCCACCGAAATTTTAGCAGTAACACCTCCGCATGTCCACGTGGACTCTCGTTTTGTTCTCGATACGCAGTCGACCGCGCTAGTGGCAAAAAAGGAGAGGAACACAGAGTGACAAGATGCCGACCAAGATGGCAGCGGCGGACTTCGAGTTCGGTCCGCCGCTGGGCACTGGGGCGTTCAGCAAAGTGGTCGTTGGCTTGTATAAGCCGACAAACGTCCGGTATGCGGTGAAATTTATTTCGAAGAGGTCCATTCTTGACGCCCCAACGGATGAAGAACGCACTCGGATGGCTGAGGTGGCTCGGCGAGAAACGAGAATGCTGCTCATGTGTGAGCACCCCAACATCGTCAAATTCCATGCCTCAATGCAGACGACGGAGGATTTGCTGTACGTGACAGAGCTTTGTGAAGGAGGAGAGCTGCTAAAGCATATTGAAAGGTGGGGGCACATCCCTCTCGAGGCTGCACGCCACGCGATTGCCGAACTGTTCTCAGCCGTCTTCTACCTCCACCACGGCGAAAAGAAGAGCAAATCTGGCCCAAGCGGACCGGTAATGAAGCCGCTGACGGTGATACACCGCGACATCAAGCCAGAAAACGTAATGCTCAGCGCTGACAAGCATCTCCGCCTCATCGATTTTGGAACGGCCGTTGTGTGCCAGTCTGTGGATGAAAAGGCGACAGGCGAGGAGACTGGCAGCGGTCGGGCCCAGACGTTCTGTGGAACCACCTATTACATGTCCCCCGAGCTGTTGGAAAGCAGTTATACGTGTTGCGCGTCTGACTACTGGGGCTGCGGCTGCGTACTGTACTTGATGCTCGTGGGCCAGCGCCCTTTTGACGCGTCCACGCAGTACTTGCTCATCAAAACCATCCTTGAAAAGGAGCCAGAGTTTCCTGATGACATGGACCCAGACGCGAAAGACCTGATTCGCAAGCTACTGGTAAAGGACCCAAAGGCGCGTATCGGTATGAAGGAGGTCAAGCGTCACCCGTTTCTGGCATCTGTCAACCTCTCCACTGTCGCGGACCAAGACGTGGCCGATTTTTGGCTGCGGGAGACACCGTGGGTGGACGAGGCGAGCATCTCGGCGTGCATGGCGTGCGAGCGGCCGTTTGGAATCTTGCGCAGCAAGCGGTTCTGCCACAGTTGCGGTCGTATCACGTGCAACGCCTGTATCGGCGACCTCCGGATTATTCCGGAATCTCGGTGGAAGGCGCCTCAGCGCGTGTGCACGGCTTGTGCTGGGACATTGAACGGTGTGTCTACATTGTAGCCCACTTGAATGTGCTGCTTTCATTCTTCGTTGCTTTTGCCATATGTTTGAGTTGGGGCGCGATTACGATCCAGGCTCCGGAGATCTCATCTGATGTCCTTCTGCGCTGTATGTGTATTCTAGCTGAAGGAAGGCAAAGAGATGTGAGACTAGGGCTGGGCGAATGCTGCAGAAATTCGACCCAATGCTTTGACTAGGCGCTGCATCTTCCCTTCCTCCTGCAACGCCGGACTTCGCGAACTCAAATCTAGTGAATTCGCTTTGTCGGCCTGCTTGGCGCACAAAAGTGCAGGGAATAAAAGGGAGGCAATGCTCCTCTGCCCCCCCCTCCGCCAAGCACACCAACTCTTCGTACGTGCGAACTGCCTCCCCTCCTATTTTCAGTTGCTTATTGTCATCACTGCCATCCTTGCCTTGTCCTTTCAAAATCGCCTTTGCGCCCCTGCGTGCCTGTGCGCTGTGCTGATCGGAGACTAGCGATTTGTAGCGGCTAGTCGGCCAGCAGAATCTTCCTTCTCTTCCGCTCTTTTCCCGTGCCTCCGCCGCAGACACCTCAATTGCTCTGCCTCTTCGCTGCCTTGCGCGATGAACCCAGACGAGAGGGAGGCACAAGAAAGAACGCTAGCCAAGCTGCAATGGTTGAATGAGCGAAGCAAGCTCGAATTCCGTGGGAATCCGGCCCCGTTTGAGACCAAGAAGACTCGGAGGTCTGTCGAGCAAGCGAAACGGGCAAAGGCGCGTTCACTCGCAGGTACGTCGGACTTTCTCCCCTTCTGGCACGGGACAGTGCCGTTGGCGCTGGATGCGACCCGTAGCAACTACATTCAGGCTGACCAAGGCTCAAAACCATCCTGCAGGGGGTCGGCCAGAGCCTCCTACGGTGCGCAAGCCGTTGACCCTTCTACAGGTCTCACAGAGGTGCAACTTGCGCTGAGCTGGAGCGTTCCTCATCCTGCGGTTTCGAAGTCACGCGGTGCTGCAGGAATGACCACAGGTGGTGCACCAGCAAGAGTGCGATGTGACGCTTTGTATCTGCAAAGCTTGTCACCTGAGGAGCGGGCGACTGCGTGTCGTGAGTACTTGCTAGAGCACCCCAAATGCACCCCTGAGAGCTTCCAGGCCCATCGCACGCGATGGGCGGCCTCTACTCAGCTCAGCGCCCCGATCGTAAAGCTTCCGCCGAACCGACCGCAGAACGCCGCGCTTCAGCGGCCAAACTCGGTGCGCGTGGTACACCTGCTTCACTCTTTGTGAGGGCTGAAGGTAAGAAAGTGGCTGCCGCCTTCGTCGCCGGGCTGCCGCTGCGTGCTACAGCTTGCTTAGATATACAGGTTCTCTATAGATTCAATGTGTTGGAGGCGCCAGCTGCTACGCTAGCCGTTCTACGCCCACTCCCTTACCTCTCTCTGTATCAGTGTGGCGCGTGCGCATAAAAGTATAACCCCTCGGTAGAAGACTACCCGTCTCGAGCTCGAAGGCTGCGCTGACACAAGAACAGCACACGTCGTTGCCGCCTGTGTGCGTACACCATGCTTGCTTGCCCCGAGTACTAAGGTGTGAGCAATGAACGAAGGGCGCGGCCTTGTCTTCAGCCACCACCTCTTTTCTGACAAGCCGCGTGAGAGGTTTGTAGCATCCCGCCATCCTCCTCGCGCTTTTTCTCGCCCAAGCCTTTCGTCGACGTCGACGCCTCCGTTGCAGTTTTTTTTTTCCCAACAGTGCGTTCTTGACGACGGGTCTCTCTCTCTCTCTCTCTCTCTGTGCTACTCCCTCGCCATTTTTTTTTGCCCTTTTCGTTCACCATGTCATTTCTTCTCGCACATGCATTCACGCGCGTACGCGCGCGCAGCACAGTCAGCGTTGCTGCCACCACCCACCCCTTGATTCCTTGTGTCCTCCTCGTATCTGCGCTACGTTCTCGGGATCGAAAATGAAGAAAGGCTCGGCTACTGGATGCCGACCAATGCTCTCCGAGAAGCGTCGGGAGGCGTTGGGCAAGATGTACTCCCTTGTCGGCACGCACAGTGCGGTGAAGCTTTGCCGATGGCAAAAGTCGATGATGAGGGGGCGTGGCGGATGCTACAAGTGGACCATGTACGGCATCAAGTCACACCGGTGCATGGAGGCGACTCCGAGCATGGCATGCGCGAACAACTGTGTCTTTTGCTGGCGCCTCAACTCAAACCCGACGGCAGCAGAGTGGAAGTGGATGGTCGACGAACCAAAGGATGTCGTGGAGGGAATGATATCGAGTCATCAAGCCCTGATCAACGGTGTGCGTGGGATGCCCGGCGTAACGGATGAAGCTCTCGAGGAGGCATTGGCTCCCCGTCACTGCGCTCTGTCCCTTGTCGGCGAGCCGATCCTGTACCCGTACGTGAACGAGTTTCTAAACTTGCTGCACGCCAAATCGATATCCTCCTTTCTTGTCAACAATGGTCAGTTTCCGGATGCGATCCGCAATCTGGCTCCGGTAACGCAGCTTTACCTGAGCGTAGATGCTCCGAACCAGAAAACAATGAAGATCCTTGACCGCCCTGTGCTTCCAGATTACTGGGAACGCTTCAACGAGAGCGTGAACAACATGCGAAAGAAGAAGCACCGCACCGTGTTTCGGCTCACCATGATTGACGGATTCAACATGGAGCCGGAGAACCTCCCCGAGTACAAAGAGTTGTTTGATCGAGGGCAGCCGCACTTCATCGAGATCAAGCGTCTCACGCCGGCTTTTTCCGGCAATCACAACACCATTCTTTGCATCAAGAACGTTCCCTCATGGGAGAAAATGAAGGCGTTTGCCCAGCAGCTCTGCGGCGCTATTGGCGACGGAACGCACTACACGGTGGCAAGCGTCCACGAGCACTCCGGCTGCATCTTGCTGGCGCATCAGCGGTTTGTCTTCGATGGCCAAGTGCACAGCTGGATCGATTATGACAAGTTCGACGCCATCGTTCAAGACCCCGCGCGAGCTGCGGATATGGTGCCGGAAGACTACCTGCTGCCTACACCGGCGTGGGCACTGTTCGACTCGCCTGCGGAGGGGTTCGATCCAGCACAAAAGCGGCACGTCTCCAACAAGCGGCGCAAGCACATGGAAAGCGTGGCGGCAGCCTCGCCTCGACTCGACGGGTGTTGCTTCACTAAAGCCGAGTCTACTGCCGTTGAATCTGCTGATGCGTAGTCGCCATCTTCACAACACACTAAAAGTAGTCCCTGTGCACTTGGAAAGCAACAGGGTGTGAAAGAAGTCAACCCAAGCCAAAAAAAAGTGCAGAAAATAGCTTCACGATGGACTCCTGCCAGTGACTGCGGAGTACGCGCGGCTGTGTGTTGTCATCTGAATACCACTCGCCAGATTGAAAAGTTTCGGCTTTCCATCGGGTGTTTATACGGATGCTTCCATCAATCTTGGTGATGTCTATCTCTGCGCGCGTCTATTGCGTCGGTGTATACCGGGGCTCGGCACGGAAACCCCTGACTTCCAAAGCGAGATAAGAAAAGTTACGCTGTGCGTGTGCGTGTGTGCGCCTTGTATCTATTTCTCTTTTTTCGGCTTCTTCCTCGACGTCACCCTCTTCCCGTTTCCTTCTCGCTCTCCGTTTACTTCTACCCCTTTGCTGCTCCCACCCTTAACGCACACGCACACACACAAACGTGTAAACACGGACTCTTGTCCTCCTGCTCCCTGCGTGTGTGCAGTTTAGGAAGCGCTCCATGTGACTCAACGCTCTACCGGTGCGAAATATGGTTTGCTGCTTGCCCGCTAAAGCCGCCAGTACTTGCCTTTTGTTCTGCGCATTGTAGTGTTGCAAACATGTCGAGCATGCCTCTCTTAGACGACGCACGCCTCTCACGTGGTGTGGGTATCCGGTTTGTGTCGCTTGTCGTGCCTGTGACTGTCACCATGTTGGCCGTGGTGTGGAGCCTTTCCTGCCTCTCGCCTATCTACGTGAACAGCCAGGCGCCGCCTCTGCCGGTGGTGGTAAACGAGAATGACGCGGGTACTGCGGGCGAGAAGTTTGTGTACTCACTGGTGGCGGCTCTGATCGTCGTTGGGTGCGTCGTGGTCGCAACGTTTGCAACTGTGGTGCTCTATCACTTCCATCTCCAGTTTGTATTGTATGGCTGGCTGGCGTTTTCGGCAGTGTCGATGTTTTTTATGTTGCTGTGGATTTGGCTGGACTTGTTCTGCACATATTTCCAAATCCCTTACAACGTCATTTCGATGGGCATCTTTGTGTGGAACTTCGGGGTGGTGGGTCTCATCGCCCTCTTTTACTACTCTCACCCTACTGTGACGCAGGTGTATTTGGTCATCGCCTCCATCTTGACTGCGTGGTCGCTGACGGCGCTGCCGGAATGGTCGACGTGGGCGTTGCTGATGTGCATCGCCACGTACGACATTCTTGCAGTTCTCTGGCAGCAGGGGCCACTACATCGACTAATCAAGATAGCTCAGGAACGCGATGAGCCGATACCCGGATTCGTCTACAGCAGCGCACACAGCATCGTTCCGATTACGCAGCCTGCAACAGCGAGCTCGGCGCGTGTACCAGCAACGGCAGCTGAGTCCTTCACGTCGACGGTGCAGCACGCCACTCCATTCAAGCTGGGCCTTGGCGACTTTATCTTTTACAGCCTTCTTGTTGGTCGTGCCTCATTTTCTGGCTTTGTGTCGTGGGGTTTCTGTATGGTGAGCATCCTGGCGGGTATGTTGGGCACGCTGCTGTCCTTGCTACTTTTCCGCAACTCGCTGCGTGCGCTGCCGGCTCTGCCGTGCTCCATTTTTCTTTCTACTGTCGTCTTTGTGCTCTGCAGGCTAATTGTGGAGTCGCTGAGCTCCTTTACGAGTCATCACCTGCTGGTGCTCTAATTCACCCGTTTTGCCTCCTCTCTCTGTTCTCTCTCTCTCTCCGCTGCGCACTCGCCGTGTGTGTGTGTGTGTGTGTACGGGTGTGTTTGGTTTATCTCCGCTATCGTCACGCACTCCGTTAGGGAAAACATCGCACACGACTCCACCGACCTCCACGACTAACACAAAACGATCCATTATGGAATTTCAGGAAGCGAGGAAGAGGGAGGCGTATCGTGGCAAGCGTGCTGTGCTGACGCGGTATCTCTGCCCTTGCCACAGTGCGGCCAAGCGGACGCTGCTCTCTCGGACGAGTACACCGTCGCTCGTGCCCACGGGCCTCGCAAGCATCACTATTGTGGGCGTTGTATCCTCACGTACACTTCACCTTGGCTTCTTCATCCCACCTAAATGTGAGACATGGACACAATTTCCGACTCTGCATCCTCTCGTCGTGAGATAATCTATCCATCGTCTGGTTCTCCCTCTATTGATGTCTGTCATCTCCCACTGCTTTCATACGCTCTCTCTATACGTGTGCGTACCGACTCCTCTTGTCACGAGTCCTCGTCCGATTATCTATAGTCATTCTTTCTCTCTTTCCAGCTCTCTACTTTCAAATAACTTCGCACACTCATTTGTTTTGTGTACTATACGGAAGATGCCGTCAAAGAACTACGACGAGCAAAGCGACAGCGTCCCTCCGCACGACAGGGCGGAAGCGCTCGCGATGGAGTACGAGAATTCGCACCACGAGCGTCCCGGTACAAAGAAGCACAACGAGACACCCAGCCACCAGGGAAAGCCGAAGTCTGTGCGGTGATGAAAAAAAAATTGCAAGAAAAAAACGAATCGTGTATGGTGCTGATAGCAGGAACAGGATTGCTTGAATACAAAGCCGTGCTGTTGCGTAGGTGTGGGGGGTGGTAACGGTTATTTTAGCGTTCTGCATTCCCCCTCACAAACCAACTCGAAGATAAGTGAATGAAAAGGGCAGCATGCAGCTGCCGTCGGAAAAATTCACACACAAAAAAACGATTGAGCTCCTGTGGGACGTTTTTACTCGCTTCTCTCCTCCCTTTTTTTATCGATTACTGTTTTTATCTTCCCCATGATGAATGCGTTCTGCGCGCGCACCGGTGACGGCAGTTGCTAGCTCCTTTCACCCCATGCTCATGCAGCAACGGATGCCCTTATCCTATTTCTCTGTCTTCCGAGAACAACAGCAAATGCCATTTCGTTCTTCAGTCTTCACTCTGATGAGGCGTGATGCGGATATTGAATCTTCGACGATCTACAGCATAATACCCCTGCCTGAGAATATGTGCCTGGGCATGTGTGTGTACGTGTCCATGTGAGTGGCGCTTAGGTCGCCTCCCCCCTCCCCAATGCACACACGAGCAGGGTTACGGTCGAAGATGAGGGTGTCACCAGAGGTGCACGCGAGATCATCCATCGCGGGGCGTTGAGTGCCGCCTCGCAGGTGTGTCGCCGAGTACGATAGGGATATCGGCTCATGACAGCACTCATGGATCGGAATGCCGCTAGTCTTCTTCAAGACCCCGTTTCTGGGGAGCACCTTGCCCATGGGTTCAGTTAGGGAACGAGTGCTGTTTAGTGTGCCGCAGACGTGCGAACCGATCTGATGCGGACTCGTTGCCCTCACCCAAACACATCTCATCGCCTCCCTCTGCATCTTCTCCCGCAGGAGCGGGAGGGCGGCACTCTCCTCCCCCTTCTTTTCTTATCTAGTTCTCCTCTCCTCTCTATCGCCTTTTCCTTTGCTTGGCGCACGTTCAGACGTACAGTGCATGAAGTAGGGCGAGGGGCGCTCGCGTTGCAGCAGCTAGTCGCAGATGAGCTCAAAAAAACAGGATGCATCAGCGGAGCTTCTTAGCGAGCTGCGCGCCGTCATCGTGAGCGGCGGGTCGATGGGCACGCTTGACGAGCAAAAAGTTAGGTCGGTGGTGGAGAAGACAAACGAGTCTTACGCATGCATTCAATCTATCGCGACAAACCCGTACGCTGATCTGACGCAGCCGTACTACGTGAGCTCCGTGAATTACTACCGCGCCAAATGTTTGCGAGACAAGCGCTGCCTCCTCACGTACCTTTTATGGAGACAAAAGCAAGTTGCCAAGGCGTGGTGGAGCGTGCGAGACAACTTGCTAGAGGGCTCCCTGTCCGCAGCGGAAGCCAAGTACTTGTCCGACTACCAAGGCATCATGGTGGAGTATATGACCTCCTTCGACGTCCCACTAGATCTGCGCGCATACTTGTGGAGACCTCCGTCAGTACGCCAGCTCGAGGTCCGCGGTCGCTGTCACTACGAGTTTCGGTCCTCTGTCAGCGGCAAGACCATTATCATCAACATCGGCGATCAGCTTTTCCTGAGCTTCGAGGAAGCTGAGCCTCTCATTCAACAGGGCATCGTCGAGCTGGTGGGGCACTGACCGTGCGTAAGTGCTGCCTTTGCTGTCTCCATTTCGCCGCTTTGCACTCATAGATGTGTCTCCCCTCCCCCTCCCCCTCCTCCCACTTCCACGCACGAGTAGTATTGTTCCTTCCCGTGCGCCGCCACCTTCTTCCCTCAGAGAGGTGCCGCAAGTACTGCGGGGAGGGGGTAGAGAGGGATGAGGGAGGGGGGCGTTTCTGCTGATCATGTTGTACCATAGAGAATCGGTGTGCTAAGAAGAAATGTTGACCCACAGCTCAACCCATTGGACCTGGTGGAAGAGTCGCCAGCAGCTCTATTGCGTGCTGCACAAGCGTGCTGTGCAGTATACAGCTTTTCCATGACTGCACGCTCCCCCAGAGCGTTCACAATGGTGTGTGCGTTACTGTGGCGCTCTTGTGCGGGCGCGTTGTGATCGCGATGCCCCGTAGCATCACTTTTCCCTGCCTGCCTCTGTTGTACGTCTTCTTTCTACTCCTCTTGTCGCTCACGTCTCACACGCCTGCGTTCCACTGCGGCCCGCTGTTCTGTTCTCCTTTTCCTCCCGCATAAGTAATCGTCGTTGGTGTCCTGAGTGGCGTTGAGGCATTTCTAATTGGGTGCATTGCCTCTCCTGTGGGCGCCCTTCACGCCGGGCAGCGGAGCAGAGACGACGCGATCGACGCCAGCCAGTGTCGAAGCAGAGTGGGTGCGCATCGGCCGTTCCTTGTGCTGTGGCGTTGTTTTCTCGTTGCGTCTTTTCCCCCTTTTTCTGGACGATGCGTGTCTCGCCCAACTCACTGAGCGAGGCCGCCTCGCAACTGGAGCAGGATAGAGAACGTGACTTTTTTCGGCTTCTCTATATCGTCGACCGAGCCCGCCGGTTTCTCTCCATCCCGGTGGGCAACGTCGATTGGAGACTGACGTGCGACTGCCTGGACGACATGAATCATCGATATGCAGACACCGGCTTTCTTCTCGGCTTCACGGGTGGCTATGTGCTGCGCAACCGAGCCGGTCGCACGCTGTTGTCTCGCTTCTGGTTCTCGATGTACTTGGGTCTTGTTTTTTATGACTGGGAGCTGCGGCGAACCACGCGTGCACCGGCGCTGGAGTACTGGAACTCTATCTGCACCGTGGACACGGAGGTGGGTCGTATCGCTCGAGTGCTGCACACCCCCGCCCGGTTTTACGAAGCGGCACCGATGAGCACTGCATTCAGTGGCGGGCCGCCGCCGCTGCCACGAGGGTCCTCCTCCTCTCCCTCCCCGGCTCCCCACGGAGCCTCGGTGCGCGACTGGCTCTGGCGCTACGTCTCAGATACAATGTCGTCGGTGCTCCTGATGACATTATGCTCGCACCTCTTCGAAGGCTCCAGCTGGCGGCACCGCACGAGCGACAACGTGGAGGTGACGGCACTTGTGATCAACAGCCGCTTCTTTCACTGGAAGGTGTTTGAGTCGTGCCAGGTGCAGCGAAATGAGACGACGGAGTACAACATTAGCTTAAAGTGGTTTCCGAGCTTCGCAGCGAGCGACAGCCTTCGCCGCTCTTTTCAATGCCGCGAACTCATCCTGGAGAGGTCTACGTTAGGGGGGCGGCTGTGGTACAGGACACATTTCTCGTTGCTGCGGTGTCTGGGATTGGACTCGCAGTAGCGTCTTCACAGAGCGCGGACGTGCAGAGCACGCAGAGAAAGGCTGCAAGCTCACACAGCTGAAATGAGTTATTCCATAAACCGCAGTGTCGTAGCGAACCCCAAAACGCGTTAAGGGGAAAGGAGAAAGCACCTACGACGACGACGGCGTGAAGGGTGCTTCGAGCGTTGCGTTCCAAGTGGAGGCTTGCTTTCGATGGTTATCGGTCGAGCGCGTCTTCAAGCTGGTACGGGAGCTTCCCATCGATACGCAAAGCTCTCTCCCCCTCACTCTCACACTACCACTGCTGCGGCATCAAAGTGAAAAGACAAGAAAACGACACAGATCTATGAACAGGGGACGTGTGCTGGCGTGACGTCTCACGTCTCGCCATCCCCTCTCGCTTTTCCGGCCTTTTTGAACGTACGCGTCTGCTTCGGGATAACTCGGGCGCTTTGTGGCGCCTCATACGTGTGACCATCGTGCTTTGGTTACTCATGTTAACGCTTCTCCGTAACCCTCTGCAGTCTCCGCCACTCTCATTGTGACTCCCGCTCACATGAGCCGCTGCGCGCACAGTGCACTCATCGTTTGACATCTCTCCGCTCCCCTTCCCGCACTGGGGAAGGAAAGGGTGGGCGGGTGTGTTTGTGTGTGCCGACTCCCTCGCCTTGCTCTCTGCATTTCTTTGTCAGCGGCTCGCACGCACTGCCACCACAGTCATCACATAGAGTAGTATAGACGCGGATCTCTGCGCAGACGTCGGGTCCGCTTTTGCCGTTGCCATGATGCGCCACTTCCGCATCTCCTCTGCGACGCAGCCGCAGTGCGCAGCGCGTACCAAGATGACGGGTTTCAATCTCTTCACGCAGGACATGCAGCAGGAGAGGAGAGTGCTGAAGACCAAATCGTTCAAGGGTGGTCGTGAGAACATGCGAATCATGGCAAAGCTGTGGGGGGAGCTGCCGTTGGGTCAGCGTGCAATGTACAATACGCGGGCACTGCAGCGCGCCGCACTCGTTACCAGAGACCCAGAAAAAAAGAACAACACGTTCAATTTGCTCATGAAACTCTTTGGCAGGGATAAGGTTCTTCTGAAAGCCGGCAACGAGGCTTTTACGGCGCTCATGGCGAAGTCGACAATGCACGCGATGAGCCACCGCGACAACAGCCGACTGCGGGAAAAACTGAATGTGAAGGCTTTCTGTACGAGCAAGGAGCGATCCAACCAAAGTGTGACGTCCGCCTTCAAGCGCTTTATCAGTCCGAGCATGCTGCTCTTCGACTCTTTCACAGAGATGCAGCGCTCCGTTGCACCAACGCGCAAGAGCGCCTTTACGGCAATAACGAAGGTGCTTTCCGTTTCTAACGTTACTGTGTCGGGGGAAGAGTACGTCATGAAGCGCTATAGCTACCTCTCCCCAGAGCTGCAGAACTTGTTTGCCCCCATCTCGGATGTCGAGGCACCCTTCTTCGAAATGTTCTGTGCCGATCGGTGCGCTAGTTTTGACTGGAAGTGCTTTGAAATCATACGGCTGTTCGCGTCGTTTCGCGGCATCGAGGTGGACCTCGGCAACAACGCGGTGCAGGATGAACTCTTTCGCTCGCTCATCAGCACGGATCGGTCGCGCGACGGCATCTACTTCAGAGCTCGCCGTAGCCTCGAGCGACTTGAAAAGCTGCGTAGTTCTGATTTCGGTTTGTTTATTACGAAGCGCTTACCTCCGTCTGTGAATGTGCCCCCCGCAGCGTACGGTATTGACAGCAACTTGGACGACGTCAGCGTCGCAACCCTACTCGCCGAGACACGCTGTGGCCATTCCGTGTACGACGATGTCCTTACGCGGGCCGCCATGCTGCGCACAAAGGAGAAAAACAAGCAGCTTGCGGTGTACAACGTGACGCGCATGATCACGACGGAGACGTTGAGCAACAGGCAGGTGCGTGTGGAGAGGTTGAAGGACAAGGTTCATCCACAGCTCAGTGCCGCCAAGCCGGTGCTCAAGTTGAATGCGGCTCCCGCGCCGTTGTGCAAGAAGAATCCACTGTCAGCCCCAGTGCCTTTGAAGAAGGTGCCAGCAATGGTAAAGCCGCAACGGAAGCGGACGCTGCCGATCGTCACCAAGACAACTGCGAGAAAGGCCGCACCGGTGGCGTCTCCTGATAGAAATGCCCCGCCGGCAGTGACGCTTCAGCTGGTCACCAAGCGAGCTGCCGGCGTTTCCCGCACTGAAACGAAGGGTGTGCCCGCCTCCTGCCGAGCCCGCGTGAAGGTCAGCGCGGCCCAAAAGGTAGCCGCGGCCGCTACCAAGAAGGCGCTCAAGAAGGGTACATCCACCTCACAGGCGACAACCGCCACAGACGAGGGTGGGGACTTCTTCGCCGAGGATTTCATGGCGGAAGGTGAAGGAGACGACGTCGGGCTCGAGGTTGCCGACAAGTCCGCTGGTGACACGAACGCGCAAGTAGCAGCGCCCACGGCGCCAGTGAAGCAGAAGCGTAAGTCCGCCGGGCGTCGTGCAGCTCGCAGTCACCTCCTTGCACCCGAGTCGATGCTCCCTGCGACGGCACGGTCACAGAAGGTGATTGTGGCGCACACCCCCACGTGTAGAAAGGCACCGCGGCCGGTGTGCACCTCCCCATCATCCCCCTTTACTCCTGCACGACGCAAGGTGAGCCTTGCCGACAACATCCGCGCTCAGCTGGCCAGTTTTTTGTAGTCACTGGGTCGCGTGCGTGGTGCCGAACGCGGGGAACGGCTTGACCTACCTCTTCACGCGCGCTGAACAACATATAGAGAAAACACTAGATGCCACCCTTTCCTCTCCTCTCCCAGCTGCCCTTCCCCTGCTCCCCATCGACCATGCGTGAAGGTTGTCCCCACCACCTCGTATCTGTCCAGCGGTGGCATGATAATGGCGGCAGATTTGAGCTGACTTGGAGAATGGCAAGACAGGAAAGCGGGGGGGGGGGGGCAAAAGAAGAGATAGAGGGGAGAGCGTATGAGGGGGGGGGGCGGCGGACGCGCACACACTCATCTGCTCGTGAGGGCACGTAACGCCCTAGCAAATGTTTTGCATAGACAAGGGAAGGACAAAGCGCCATCGATACCGGAGAGCAATACAGACTCACATACATACATACATGCGAACGCCTACGCGCGTCCCGCACATGAGGACAGCCGAATAAGTCTGCGGTGTTACCTCAAAGAAAAAGGCACAGGAGGCACAATCGAGACAGCAGCTGTGCTGTCTCGGTTGCGGTACGAGGTGTTCCGCCCACGTCGTTTTCTGCACATCCCTTCACGATTGTGCTGCGGGTGCGCTCGTGTGACTCATTGTCGAAACACGTCAGAGCAGCTGCCGGCCACAACAGTACCCCGCTGGCGCGGCTGGCGAGACGCGGGGACATCACGTGTCAGTATGGTGCCACCAAGCGAAGAGGGAGGGAGAGGCGAAGGGCTGAGATGACGGATCTGCTACTGAATGCGCGAAGAGCGGGCGTGTGGTACGTGGAGGATAGCCGCCCAAGTTGAACGTTACGGCTCGATCTTCTCCGTGAAGAAACGGTGCGCGTTCTCCTTTTCCGCTGCCGTTTCTTTCTCTCCCTGTATGCCTCGCCATCATGTATCATTACGGATGTCCTGTCCTGCCCCACTTCTTCCTGCCTTTCTCGCCTACCAACTACTGAACGCTGTCAGTGCGCCTCTCGCTTCTCCAGCTCCACACGCGCTCACTGGCCATCATCAAAGGGAAGCCACCATCGGCACCCAAGGAGCTTAACCAGCATTTGAGGTTCTTCAAAAGGCGGTGTGAGGTGCAGCTGCACTGGATCATTCGGGGGACACAAACGCGCATGCGTGCACGGCTGCACACGGGACCCGTCATTGTCTCTTCCGCTCTGTTGCTCCTGTCGCCGCTCTCCACAGCGACACACATACACACACAGTCAGACACACACACACACACACACACACACACACACACACAAGCGAGCCCCATACACGCAAACGCCACGCGGCCTCTTTGTTGTTCGTTTGTTCACTCTTGTTTTTCGGCTCGTATTGGCCGCTGTCTTCGATTTGTTATCAACTGGCAGTGACGCCGTACAGCGATGCATTCAGCGGTCTTTTCCCCCGATGCGCCGTATTGCGGCGCAGCCGGCTCCAATCACCTATGTGAGGCGGTTGCACTCTGCCAGTCGATTCTGGCGCGCTACCGTCGGACTGGTACATCCTTCTCCTCCACAGAGCTGAAGGCGATTCAAGCCCTGCGCACCGAGTTCCCTGATACCGCGCAAGAGCCGGCTGCGAATAGCGCGGCTTCACCCGACCAGACCACGAAGGACTTCCTGAGCATTCTTGACGATGCAACCGACGTGCCGCACAACCCACAGAACGACATTGTCGCGTTTGTGGAGGAGTGCTGCGACAACACCAAGGAGCCAACAGTATTGTTTGCGGCGATTAATGAGCGCATTTCAGCCGTGACTTGCTCGCGTAATGTCCGCACGTACATGGTGATCGCAAACGACAATCTCCTATGGGACCCTGTCAACGGTGTTGCCGCCCTTATCGACGACGTCACGCCCTTGGGCAAGTGCGCGCAAGCGCGCAACATGCTGACGATTGCCAACACCCTATACATCCCCCTCTGGTTTCGGTCCGAGCTCGTTGGCTGCGTGGAGGTGCCGGGTGCCTGCATCCCAAGGGACAAGGCTACCTGTGCTCAGCTTCTGCTCCGGTGCGTCACCGTTGCCGTTCGAAACAGCATCAACATCTCCATCAGAAAGAGGGAAGCAAATAAGATCGAGGCCATGGTGGGCATGGCGACACGGCTTGCTCGAGACACGTTGGAGGAGTCGGTGCTGGTGCAGTCCATCATCAACACGGCAAAGACGCTGACGGAGAGCGACCGGTGTAGCATCTTCCTGGTGAAAGCGGACGGCAGCCTGGAGGCGCACTTCGAGGACGGCAACGTTGTGGTGCTGCCTGCGGGGACGGGCATCGCAGGTCACGTTGCGGAATCTGGCGCCGTGGTGAACATCCCGAACGCGTACGAGGACGACCGGTTCCACCGGTCCGTGGACAAGGTGACTGGCTACCACACGCGCACGATCTTGTGTCTGCCGATCGCGTTCGAGGGCACGATCGTTGCCGTTGCGCAGCTGATCAACAAGCTGGACATGGTGACACAGAGCGGGCAGCGGCTTCCGCGCGTGTTTGGACGGCGCGACGAGGAGCTGTTCGAGACGTTCTCGATGTTCGCTGCGGCGTCGCTGCGCAACTGCCGCATCAACGAGACGCTGCTGAAGGAGAAGAAGAAGAGCGACGCGATCCTGGACGTTGTGGCGCTGCTGTCGAATACGGACATCCGCGATGTGGACAGCATTGTGCGGCACGTGCTGCACGGCGCGAAGAAGCTGCTGAACGCGGACAGGTCATCGATGTTTCTGCTGGATAAGGAGCGCAATGAGCTGTACAGTAAGATGGCGGACAGCGCGAACGAGATCCGGTTTCCCTGCGGGCAAGGCATTGCCGGCACTGTTGCCGAGTCCGGCGTTGGCGAGAATATCATGGACGCGTACGCTGACTCGCGCTTCAACAGCGCTGTGGACCGGCAGCTGGGCTACCGCACACAGTCCATCCTGTGCGAGCCGATTACGCTGAATGGCGAGGTGCTTGCCGTGGTGCAGCTCGTCAACAAGCTCGGCGACGACGGTAGCGTGACCTGCTTTACACCCACTGATCAAGAGACGTTTAAAGTGTTCTCGCTGTTTGCGGGCATCTCGATCAACAACAGCCATCTGCTGGAGTTCGCGGTGAACGCAGGTCGTGAGGCGATGACCTTGAGCCTGCAGCGCAACAGCATTACAGCGCAGCGTGCTCCGAAGAGTGCGAAGGTGATCGCGGTGACGCCGGAGGAGCGTGAGGCAGTGATGTCGATCGACTTCGGGGGCGCATATGACTTCACTTCACCGGACTTCAACCTGTTTGAAGTGCGCGAGAAGTACAGCGAGCCGATGGATGCGGCTGCCGGTGTTGTGTATAACCTGCTATGGAACAGTGGTCTACCCGAGAAGTTTGGCTGCCGTGAGCAGACACTGCTGAACTTCATCTTGCAGTGCCGCCGCAGGTACCGCCGAGTGCCGTACCACAACTTCTACCACGTCGTGGACGTGTGCCAGACGCTGCACACGTACTTGTACACAGGCAAGGCGTCGGAGCTCCTGACAGAGCTGGAGTGCTACGTGCTGCTCGTGACGGCACTGGTGCACGATCTTGACCACATGGGCGTGAACAACAGCTTCTACCTGAAGACGGACTCGCCGCTAGGCATCCTCTCCAGCGCGAGCGGGAACAACTCCGTGCTGGAGGTGCACCACTGCAGCCTCGCCATCGAGATTCTGTCCGACCCCGCCGCGGACGTGTTCGAGGGGCTGAGCGGGCAGGACGTTGCGTATGCGTACCGCGCGCTGATCGATTGCGTGCTGGCCACTGATATGGCTCGCCACGGGGACTTGTCGAGGGTTTTCGATGATATGGCGAAGGCCGGCTACGACTCTAACGATCAGGAATCTCGTCGCCTGGTGATGGAAACGCTGATCAAGGCCGGTGACGTGTCGAATGTGACGAAACCGTTCGAGACGTCGCGCATGTGGGCGATGGCTGTGACGGAGGAGTTCTACCGTCAGGGTGACATGGAGAAGGAGAAGGGCGTGGAGGTGCTGCCGATGTTTGACCGGTCGAAGAACAACGAGCTGGCGCGTGGGCAGATTGGCTTCATCGACTTCGTAGCTGGCAAGTTCTTCCGGGATATTGTGGGCAACCTATTTCATGGAATGCAGTGGTGTGTGGACACGGTAAACTCCAACCGCGCAAAGTGGCAAGAGATCCTGGATGGCCGCCGCGACTCCATCCGATCCTCGATTGTTTAAGGCGTCGGTCCCGTGGTATCGTTGATGCCGTAATAGCGCGCGGTGGTGCCGTTGCTCCTGGTGCGGAAAGTGTCTGGTAAGTGCAGGCGCTGTGTTGACGTTGGCGGCTGTGCTTATCTAGGCGAACGCTTGTGTCATGGATGAGCAGCAGGTTTCGAGCAGCGGTGCAATGCGGGCGCTGGAAGGGGGAATGTTGCAGTGTTGTTGGGGTGTGTGGCTACAATGCTAAGCGTCTGTGCGTTGGAGCTTGTTCTCATGTGTTGCTTCTATGCTACCCATTGGATGTTCAATCGCAAAGGTTAAGAGACTGCTGTCTGTTTTTTTTTTGTCTGTACAACTCTTCTGCTTCTTCTCTCTGTGTTGCTGCTGCTGTCGCCTCGCTGCACCGCCACTCGGCCCCCTTCTTCCGTGGCCCCATGCTCGTGCGTACGTGTGCGTGAAGAGGCACTGGCGGTGTCGGCGTCCGGCCCACCCCACCCCCCGGCAGGCCACACGCATTCGGAGACTACCCCCTCTCGCCTCTCTCGTTTTCGTTTCGTTTTTGGTTGGTTCTCTTGTCGCTTTGGTTGGTCCTCTGCACTGTGCGCTTGCTCGTATTTATCCCTTGCCTCTGTTTCCTGTCGGTGTAATCGGATGCACCAGCCACGTGTGTATGCCGGTGTCTGTAAGTGAAGAAGTCAGAGATTGGTACGCTTGTGCACAGACTCAGATACCCATATATATGCCAATAAAATCGATTATTGTATCTCGGCCATTCACCAAGCCCTCCCTCCCCCTCGCCCACTCCCATTCCGAGTGTGCTGTACTTTGTTTCTTCCTCCTTCTTCAATTTCTCTTCCCCCCCCTCTTCTCTTGATTTCGTCCCCCTCCCGCTTCTCGCACGAAACGACAGGAGGGCGGTGCGATGTGGCTGAGGCCGATGCTGGAACACTGGGAAAACGCCGCAGAAACGTCTTGGATTTAGATCTGTCTCACCCTCCCCTATACCTATCTCTCCCGCCACCAGTGTAGGCGATGGAGTGTCTATTGTGTGGTGGACGGTGCTCCTGTTGGGTAAATGGCCTGTAGGATGTTCGAAGTACGTGTTCTTCTCAGCACAACGCTGGATGTCCTGCGCTTGCCACCGCGTCTGTCTCCCACATTCTCTGTATGTTTCACCTTCTCTCTCCCGTTGGCACAAGGCAGGCATCGAGCGTGTGCGTTCTTTTCTCTTGGCGATGGCGCACGCTCTGTGCTTCTTTTCGTCTCTGCTCGCTGTTACCCTCCCGCTGTCAGTGCGCCTCTCTTGTTCTACGACTTCGCGGCTCTGTTCCACTCCCCCCCCCCTATCTCCCCCCCCCCCACACACACACCACTCCCATCTGTTCGCGTACTATATGCTCAATGCTGAGCCTGGGTTCCAAGTGGTTCTCTTGCTCTTCGTCGTCCCCGTCTCGCGCTCTTGTCTCTCTTTTCCCGTTACGGTTTCCTGTCTGTCGCCACTTTCTCGGCATCCCCGACCCGATGTACAACTCAAGCCCCCCCCTAGGGCTCACCTCCGTCTTCCTCCTCCCCGAACCCCATGTGACGTCGCTTCTCTTCTCTCTCCCGATTTTTGTCTTCCTTTTTCTCTTTTACGATTGGATTGCACTTCTTCGTGCTTCCGCGTATGATAGGACGCCGGCGTGGCCCCCCCCCCTTCCACCTCCCGCACCTTCTCTCCGTCCCTCTTCCCACGTGTAGCTGTCCGTGCTTTTGTGCGAAGTCGATGCAATCCAAACCAAGCTGTGTGCGCGGAAGGAGAGCGACAGAGAGAGAGAGAGCGAGCGAGCGGAACTGGAGAAGGTGCCGCTCACCAACAGAAGAGGAAAGAGGCGGGTACGTTACACCACGAGCCAAAGCGAAAGAAAAGTAGGACGGTACCGCACACACTGCGGTACGCCCGGAGACTCGTTCCCTCGCCATGACCGCCGCCAAAGAAGCCGTGTTAGAGTGAACCAGATTGTTTCTGAGTTGCTCCCCGGTGTGCTTGGCTGCGGCAGCACCTCTCCCCCTTCACGTCTGCGGCGGGCCACGCGCGGTGAGAGGGCGTAGACACACCACGCATGGGAGAAGACAAAACATGAGATGACGAACACCTCGTGCGGTGCTGAAAGCAGTGCTAAGTAGCGTCTTTAAGGCACCCCACAGGACGACTGCTCTGTCGGCGACTTCTATCCAGATGTGTTCATCCTCGTGTACCTCTCCCTTGATTCGCCTGTGTTCCACGCACGTGCTCCACCTCATCATACTTTACTGATCCTCCCCCTCCTCTTCCCCTGCTCTGCGACACCTTCTCTTCGACACTTGCCACGACCTGTCGGTGCGCCCTTCTCCCTCCTCTCGCCACGTCCTGCCCCACTTCGACACCCTGGGAAACTTGCACGTGCTCGTGCACGCGGCCGTTTGGCACCTCACCCATCTCCCACACGCCGACATACATATGCCCCGCTCCTCGCTTCAGCAATAACAGGTTAGGCATACACACGTACACAAGTGCACTTCCATCACTACAACTCTTTTGACAGGACTACCACCCTTTTACAACCCTCCCCCAACACGAGAAATGACTGGAGAAATCAGCGAGAAGGCCTTCCCTCTTTCGACGGACCGCCTCAGCCAGACCATCCTCGATCTCGTGCAGGAGGCGAGCAATGCCAAGATGGTGAAGAAAGGTGCCAACGAGGCCACCAAGGCCTTGAACCGCGGTATTGCGGACCTGATAGTGTTGGCGGGTGACACGAACCCGATTGAGATTCTCCTGCACCTCCCCCTCTTGTGCGAAGACAAGAACGTCCCGTACGTCTTCGTGCCGTCCAAGACGGCGCTTGGCCGCGCGTCGCAGGTGTCTCGCAATGTCGTGGCGCTAGCCATCCTTCAGGGCGAGAACAGCCCTGTTGCGGCGAAGGTGCAGGCAGTGAAGCTCGAGATCGAGCGCTTGCTCTGAGGTGTTTTTCCTTGCTTTCTGTTTGTAATTTTTTTTTGTATTTGCGTGTTCCCTGTGTTTCTGTTCTCTTTGTTGTTTGCACTCGAGCTAAGACTGCCGTGTGACAGCGCCTCCTGGTGAACGAGGATGACCAACATGCGGGGCTGCGCGGCGTGCATGTCGCCATTCCTGTGAGAGAGCTGCAGCAGCGGCGGTGGCGGCGGCAGAAATCCTGTGGTGCAGTTTGATCGAAGAAGCGCTATAGCGACATTCCTTTGTTGTTGCTGTTTTCGCTTGTTAAAGTGAGAGAGCGATAAAGGGACGCTGTCTTCTGGGATTCTTCGCTCGAGTAGCGAAACGGGAGAGTGGGAGGGACAGCAGCGGCAGCGGCAGAAACATGCACACCGCTATGCAGCCGCAAAAGCTGAATCAGAAGAGAGGCCTCCACTCCCTTTCCCTTCGCTTTGGTGACGGCACGCTGTCTCCTATACGCCTCACGTTTTCGCTGCTGCTGATGGCTCTCGTCTACCACTGTGTGTCTCTGTCGGCAATCGGGGCATTCTGCGTCGCCTGGTGCACTCGAAGCCCCCCCCCCTTCCCTCTCTCTCCCGCCATTCCTGTGGTTCTGTAAGGAAGAATGCGAAGATTCCTTGATCGGCACGCGAATGGGAAGTCTTGCGTGTGTGTAAGCGCACAGTTACGCAGCCATGAAGCGTCTTTTCCTTCTCTGTAATTGTGAGTGAAGATTAATCGGTATAAGAAACCCGTTTAAAAGTGAGGGCGCGCAGTGTGGGCAGGCGAACCAGGCTAACCGCCAGCCGAATTGGTCCTCCGGAGAAGCGGTTTCTCTCTTCGTGTGCTTGACTCACGGAGGTCTGTTGGCGCAGCCGTGGCACATGTTGGCTTCGCCGACACTGAAGGATGGACTCTACAGGATGTAGACAGGCGGGAGACGGATGATGCGTGCCCTTATCCTTCCACAAGAGCGTCTCTCTTTCCCACTTCTCGCCACCTCTGCGCGACCGGGTGCCATTGTTGCTATTCTCAGCGCTGTATTTCCAGTGCTGCATCCACCGGTAGAAGCGGAGAGAGGGGAAGGTGGTCGAGAGGTTGCTCCCCTTTTGTGAGGCGCCACACACGCTTCTCACACATACCAGATCTGTTTCGCTGTCTCACCGCGTTGATATGCCCATGCTTTTGTTTTGTGTGTGCAGCTCTCACACGCACATTGCTCTCCCTCCTCACACTATTTTCCGCCTCTGTCGACTTCTCTGTGTCCTTTCGTTTACAGCCACGGAGGGCTTCGCAGTGCCTGTCGTCGTGTCTGCATCCGCGCGTGTATGCGGCCCTCTTGAATACGCGGCTGTCCCACGCCCCTAGCAACACGCGCGCGCTCTCGATCTCGCTCAGTTTTGATTCGCCGCATCGAAGCCACTCACCCAACTGCGCCACACATACACACACACACACACACACACACACACAGGTAGCATGTCTTGCACAGCCAAGTGCAGCGGCTACGCCTCTCTGCGCGCCGAGTGCGCACGGGAGCCCTGCATGGCGAGCGGCATGTGCACCTTGCTGAACCCCCGTATCGTAGACTGCGCCTCGTGGTGCTGCACGAGCCGAAGCGGGTATGTCTTCTTCCTGGTCGTGCTCTTCTGCGCCGGGACGTTTGCTTTGTGCGCCTCCTACTACCTCTACCGCCTTCACCAGATCAACGTCGAGGGCGGTGTCGTGCAAGAGAACGGCGAGGCTGTGGTGGTGGCCGAGCCGCCGACGGGGGAGGAAATGGCCGCTGCACGCCGCAAGAAGCGTGCTGTTGTTGTGGACCCGGCCCTGCTCAAGGAGCTCGAATCCAAGCATTGAACGGGGAAGAGGCGGGATCCATGGCGGGGCGGAGAAGGAAGCGAACCCCTCAATCCTCCCCTATCACGTTCTCCATCTCTCTCTCGCTCTGATGCCTTCATCGCTGATCCATAATCCGACTGCGTTGCGTGTCTGCGCTTGCGCGCAGAACGGGGCCGTTGCCGTACATCGATGCGTTGCCGTCTGTTTTTTCTCTTCCCCGTCTTCGTCTTCCCTTGGTACCGGAGGGATGGCGAAGTCTGAGATGTTGAGCACGTTGATGTGCGTCTGTAAGTGTTTGGATTCTTGTGTGTGGGTTCCGACCAGTGCCTTGGTGGCGCCCCCCCCCGCGTTTGAGTAGTAAGACTTACACAGCGCCTCTTCTGCTGTAGGGACCCCGGCGACACCACACGGCTTATGTGTCTCGGCTCTTTGTTCTAGAATCCCTCTTCTGCTGTGGTGTTTCTGCCTTCTCGCGCACGCTTGCCTCACTGCAGCTTCGAAGACACTCCTCATCTCCTTCCTCTGTCCTTGTGCCACTCCTCTCCTCCTGCTGTGGGACAGGGACATCGCTGATTCGCGGTCCCTGGGCCGCCGCCTGCTGCAAACGGCAATATGCACCGCGATACTTGATAGAGCCTGTCACGTCTATCACCGAATGCAGCGCAGCTGAGCCCAGGCACTACATCCTGCCATGATCCTTACCACGATGAAGCACCTTGACTCTCTCTTCCCCTCTCCTTCTGCCTTCTTCTGTGTATGTGCGTGCGTCTGTGTAGGTTTGCGCAGAGTTCATTTTCTGTCTCCCCTCTGCCTCCCCCCCCCCGAGCACATTTGTATCCGTCATCGCCTTTTGCTTGTCTGTGTGTGTCCTCCCTCCCCTCCCTTCCTCCCTCTCTCCCTCCCCATCTCTCTCTTTCTCTCCCCATCTCCCGTGGTGTGACACTCACACTCGCCCGCCTTACAGACACGGACACACGCCGCACATCCTATACCTTGTGCTCGCCTGCCACCATCTTCTGCCCTCTCTCTTTCTCTGTATGTACGCATGATTGTTTGTCTGAACAAGTGTCTTCCACAGTTAACCACTGCCGCAGCCTCCCCCGGCTCCTCGCTCGTGACGCCCCTCTTGTCTGACATCCTTTCTCTCCCTCTCCCCCTTCCCCCCACTTCCGGCTCACAAAAACGTATTGGCAATGGAGGCGTCAGCACCCGGCAAGGTTCTCATCCTTGGTAGCTACCTTATTGTGGAGTCGTGCACCCCGGCCAATGTCGGTATCTCGATCGGCGTGAACGCGCGCTTCACGACGCGCATCGTCAAGGCGGAGCCCACAACGACCGGCGCTTCGGGGAAAACGACTATCCACATGAGGTCGCCGCAGTTCCGTCAGTCATTCTGCTTCGTCGCCAATACGTCAGCGCCCGGCACCGTCGCGGTGAAGCAGACGGAGGGGCCGGGGAGCCCGTTTATCTTCAACGCTGTCCTGTACTCTGTGGCGGCCGCCCAGTCGCTGGGCAGCAGCACCGATGGCGAGATTTGGGTAGAGCTTCTGGCTGACAATGACTTTTACAGTCAACGCAACTATTTAGAGAGTCAAGGGAAGGACGTGAACGTGGCCAACCTGCGCTCCCTGCCACCCCACCTGCCGCTGGTCGGTGCCATCTCCAAGACCGGCTTGGGGTCTTCTGCGGCCATGACCACCAGCATCGTGGCGTGCCTTTGCCACCATTTCAACGCGGATGGGTGCTCACACGAGTACGTCCATCGTATCGCCCAGATCGCTCACAGCGTCACACAGGGCAAGATCGGCAGCGGCTTCGACGTGTACACCGCCGTCTACGGCACATGCGCCTACCGCCGCTTTCCTGTGAGCCGCGTATCGATGATGATGATGGCCAGCGCTCAGCCACCGAGCTCGGTCGAGGTAGAGACACTGAGGCGGTGTGTGGACATGAACGAGGTGTGGGTGCCGCCCGAGTCGTTCCGCCTACCGCCTGGAGTGAAGCTGGTCCTCGGAGACGTGCACCAAGGCGGCTCCTGCACTCCTGGTATGGTTGCAAAGATCATGGCGTGGCGCAAGTCTGTCGCTGACACCCCAGACAACCTTTGGGAACAGCTGCGTCGCAACAATGAGGCGTACATCGCCGCTCTGCGTCGCATGATCGACGAGGCGGCAGCGAAGCCGGACGTCTACGCGGCTTCTATGGCAGCGCTCCAGCAGGTGCCCTCGCTGCCGCTGTTCAGGGCAGACGGCGAGTCGATGCAGTGCATCGTCGAGGCGTCCCGCTTCGCAGCCCGTAGCCGTGCCCTCCTGCGGGACATGGGCGTGGCCGCGGAGGTGAAGGTGGAGCCGGTAGAGCTGACCGATCTCTTGGACGACACGGCGACTCTGCCGGGTGTGTTCGCGGTCGGATGCCCTGGCGCCGGCGGCTACGACGCTGTGTTCGCCCTCGTGCTCGGCGACGAATGCGCCGCTGCTGTGGAGGCCTTTTGGGAGCACTACACTAAAATGAACGTCTGCCCTCTCCTGGTGCGCGAAGACCCGAGCGGCCTGCTGATCCAGCCCCCACCGTGATGCCGAGGCAGCAGAACATCAATGCGTTTTTGTACCGACACGTTTGTGCGGCATGCTGTCGTCGGCAGAGAGTTGGATACAGCAAGAGTTTGGCCTGTCTCTCGCCCCCTCAGTCTGTCTGAATGCCGCGTACAGCACAGCACACGGTCAGCAACCATACGACCTGCACGGTGCCGCTGTAAGACGGTTTCACCTGTGCTTTTGATCGTTTGTACCTCTGCCTCTCTGGAAGCACCTGTATGCGAAGGCTATGTAATAACGTACATGTGCAGCCGCGGGAAGCCGATTACCACTCAGGTTTTACCGCCTTTGCCACCACAACAGCAGTTAAACAACAAGTGGTTTTGCAGGGTGATGTGCCGGCACCCCACCTCCCAAAGGCGCCCGAGCCTCTCGTTGCCCCATCTTGCTGCATCGAGTCATCTCGAGCTCTTCGCATGCGCGACTCTTTTCACCTCCCCACCACCGCCACCACCTTCGTCTCGCTTCATGTGCATATCTGCCCATGCGCCACTGGCTGCATCACGTGCGGCATCCGCCGCCTCTTGCCTCGCTTGTTGTTCCTTCATACGGCTGCCCCCCCCCCACACACACACACCACCACCACCACCACCACCACCACCTTCTCGGCGTCGGCACCGCCATCATCGCCGTCCACGAACGTGAGCCAATCGTCATGGGCACCACCGCTCACGTCAGCCTGCCGCACATATACACCCATACACGCGTACCGTCTGCACACACACATACACACATACGCCTGCGCCCTGTACAGCATAGCACGTCATCTTCTCGCAAGCACCTCTACGCCACTTTTCGTGATCATGCTCGAGGCTCAGGTCCAGTACGCCAGCCTGTGGAAGCGCCTGGTCGAGTGCATCAACGGGTTGGTGAATGAGGCGAACTTCGACTGCAACCCGGGAGGTCTGTCCATTCAGGCCATGGACTCCAGCCACGTCGCCCTCGTGCACATGTTGCTGCGTGACGACTGCTTTGTCAAGTACCAGTGCGAGCGCAACATAATCCTTGGCCTCAACCTTGCCTCCCTCTCCAAGGTGCTGAAGATCGTCGACGGCAACGACAGCCTCAGTCTGCGTCACGACGATGACTCGGACGTGGTCACCCTCACCTCAGAGAACCCGGAGAAGACGCGCAAGTGCGAGTACCAGCTGAAGCTGCTCGAAATCGAGGCGGAGTCGATGGGCATTCCTGAGATGGACTACCGCAGCACTGTCACACTCAACTCCGCCGAGTTCGCGAAGATTGTGCGCGATATGCAGGTCTTCGGCGATACTGTCACCATCGCCATCAGCAAGGAGGGCGTGAAGTTCAGCTCATCGGGCGATGTTGGGCAGGGCTACACATTCCTTCAGGCCGCCGGCGTGTCGGATCGCAGCGCCAAGTCGGAGGTGAAATCAGAGGTGAAGGCGGAGGCCCGGGACGAGGACGAGCACGAGCCTATCTCTCGCCGGTACAACAAGGCGGAGGGCGGCAACGGCGCCATCGGGGTCGAGGTGGCGATGGAGGAGCCCATCACGCTCTCTTTTGCGCTCCGCTTCATGGGCATCTTTGCCAAGGGCTCGACGCTCAGCGAGCGCGTCACGCTCAAGTTTGCCAAGGACAGTCCTTGCATGGTGGAATACGGCATCGACAACGTCGGTTATCTTCGCTATTACCTGGCGCCCAAGGTGGACGATGCGGAGTGAAAGCGACGTATGGATGGATGTAGCAAAATGAAGTGGTGAGAGAGGGGGCCATGTGCTATGAAGGCACCCCTCCCCCTCCCCGGTAGCGCGTGTGTGATCAAGACGTGGTGCTGCCACACGCACCGTCCTCCCCCTCCTCCACACGCTCCTCATGCGTCCCGCCCTCACGCCGAGTGCTCGTGGCCGTCGTTGGATTCTTTTTTATATATACATCGACCGGGCTGTCTGTCTGTGCGTGCGCGTCTTGTCTCCCTCATCCTGCATGCTCACAGCGGTCATCTCCTCCCACCCCTCCTCATTGGCCACCGCTTCCGTGAACCCTCCCTCCCCCTCCCTCAATTTCATAGACATAGAAAACCGCCTCTCTCTCTCACACGCAGACCTGGCACACCATGACGCCTCGTTGCCACTGGTGTACTGTTGTGCTCTGTTTGGCTTCCTGTCCACTTCCGCGGGAGGGGGCCGCCGGGCAGAGCGTGTCGCCACCGGGAGAAGGCGCTGAGGGGCGGGTGCTTGTTCATCCTTGAGATGGTGTGTGCAATACAAGCCCCCTCCCCCCTCCCTTCTTATGCCCAACGGGGTGCTAAGAGGTGCGAAGAGAGGTAGGTGCAGGACGAGACGACACCCTTCAGCTGACGTTGCACACGCGCAGAGCGGACGCGTGGAGTGACGAGCAGCCAGAAATGACATGGGGGAAGACCGGAGGCAGGGGAAGGGCACTAATGCCTTTAAATTGTGTAGGAACGTGCATGCGATACTGGTGTGTGCATGTACGTGTGCCTGTGCGCACACCCCTTCGTTCGCTCGCTGGCTTCCTGTCTGCGTGCACACACAACGCATAGAAGTTGACTAAAGAAAAGAGAGGCGTTCTTACAGAGAAAGTGGAGCCCTCCACCCCCCCCTCCAACAGCGGTGACGTGTGGCGCGTGTTTTAGGGGATTTTTCTTCTTCCTTGTCTCTGCTGCGTGCATGGCTGATGCGTGTGCGCTTGAGGTCGTCTCAAGACAGAGAGAGGGAGTGGACGAACGAAGGTGTGGCGTGCGCGATGATGTTGGCTCGATCCTTTTATTTCCGTTTCTGCACGCTTCCTGTTTCTGACCGTGGTGTTCATGTGCCGCAGCGCGCTTCGACAACGTCTTCGATGAGTGGGAGGGGGGAAGTGATCATCTAACCTCACGCGCAACTACGGCGCTCAAACAGAAGAACCACAATCGCACCCTCTCGATGTCAGCTGCCAGCAGTGCCGGTCCCTCCCCCTTCTCCCCATGCACCGCGGCAAGGAAAGGTGACCGCGAGACGGTCCGTGGAGGCGCTCTTCTTGCCTCTGTGCGTGTGTTGTAGTGCAATGCTCGCCAGCGGAAGATGGCGTGTGCCACTGCAACGCCAAGGATTGTTGTGACCTACACATGTTGCCCCTTCGTCTCTTCCCTCGTACACGGCCGCCGGCGCCCTTTACTTGCGTTCTTCTTGCACGCGTGCCCGTCTCGCTCTCGCTCTGTTTTTCGTTTCGACATTGCACGCTGACAAGCGTGCACAAAGCAGGGTCATCTGTTGCACACGCACCCATCACCACGTACACAGAGTAACCCCCCCCCCGAAGAGACACTCACGAAAACAACGTTCCGCCTATTCCGCCCGCGCTTGGCAAAGATGGCGGGACCGGCAGCTGCGGAAGTGAAAGAAATGGAGACGAAGCGCGACCTGTCGATCCTGCAGAGCGGCCGTCCCGTCCCGGGGTGCCGGAACACGCGCGAGCTGCTCGAGACGCACGAGAAGGTCACCGGCGGGAAGCCGTACTTTCGCTTTCCTCCGGAGCCAAATGGCTTCCTGCACATTGGCCATGCCAAGAGCATGAACCTCAACTTCGGCAGCGCACGCGCGCACGGTGGCAAGTGCTACCTGCGCTACGACGATACGAACCCCGAGTCGGAGGATCAGGTCTACATTGATGCTATCATGGAGATGGTGAACTGGATGGGGTGGAAACCGGACTGGGTCACCTTTTCCTCCGACTACTTCGACCAGCTGCACACCTTCGCCGTGCAGCTCATCAAGGATGGGAAGGCCTACGTCGATCACAGCACGCCAGACGAGCTGAAGCAGCAGCGGGAGCAGCGCGAGGACAGCCCGTGGCGCAACCGCAGCGTCGAGGAGAATCTGCTCCTCTTCAAGCACATGCGCCAGGGCCGTTACGCTGAGGGCGAGGCGACGCTTCGCGTGAAGGCCGATATGAAGAGCGACAACCCGAACATGCGCGACTTCATTGCGTACCGCGTCAAGTACGTCGAGCACCCGCACGTCAAGGACAAGTGGTGCATCTACCCAAGCTACGACTTCACCCACTGCCTCATCGACTCGCTCGAGGACATCGACTACAGCCTGTGTACGCTGGAGTTCGAGACGCGCCGCGAGAGCTACTTCTGGCTGCTGAACGAGCTCAACCTGTGGCGTCCGCACGTGTGGGAGTTCAGCCGCCTGAACGTGACGGGCTCGCTGCTCTCGAAGCGTAAGATCAACGTGCTGGTGCGCAAGGGCATTGTCCGCGGGTTTGACGACCCCCGTCTGCTCACCCTTGCCGGCATGCGTCGCCGCGGGTACACTCCGGCCGCCATTAACCGCTTCTGCGAGCTGGTTGGTATCACCCGCTCCATGAATGTAATTCAGATCAGCATGCTGGAGAACACCCTGCGCGAGGACCTCGACGAGCGCTGCGAGCGCCGGCTGATGGTGATTGACCCAATCAAAGTGGTGGTGGACAACTGGAAGGGCGAGCGAATCTTCGAGTGCCCGAACCATCCGCGCAAGCCTGAGCTCGGTGGCCGCGCCTTGACATTTACGGACACCTTCTACGTCGACCGCAGCGACTTCCGCACAGAAGACAACAACAACAAGTTCTACGGACTCGCCCCTGGCCCACGCGTGGTGGGCCTCAAGTACTCAGGCAACGTTGTGTGCAAGAGCTTCGAGGTGGACGCCAATGGACAGTCGATGGTGATTCATGTAGACATCGACTTCGAGCGCAAGGACAAGCCGAAGACAAATATCTCCTGGGTGAGTGCGACGGCATGTACGCCGGTGGAGGTGCGCTTGTACAACGCGCTCCTCAAGGACGACCGTGCCGCCATCGATCCCGAGTTTCTCAAGTTCATCGACGAGAACAGTGAGGTGGTGTCGCACGGGTACGCGGAGAAGGGCGTCGAGAATTTCAAGCACTTCGAGTCGATCCAGGTGGAACGCTTCGGGTACTTCGTCGTCGACCCTGATAC
Source organism: Leishmania major strain Friedlin (assembly GCF_000002725.2). Classification (NCBI taxonomy): domain Eukaryota; phylum Euglenozoa; class Kinetoplastea; order Trypanosomatida; family Trypanosomatidae; genus Leishmania; species Leishmania major. Next base: position 586,369 of record NC_007256.2, on the reverse strand, counting down.
GAAGGTCGACCACCTCGTCATGAACCGAGTGCTGGGCCTGCGCGAGGACAAAAGCAAGGCCACCGTTGGCGAGCCGGTGCCTACGAAGAGGAAGTAGCAGTAGCGGCACCGACGCAGCAAGAAATACGGGCCGAGGGTGGCCCCGCCTCTCTTCTTCATCAGCTTTTGTTTTGTCGCGCGGTGTTGTTGCAGAAAGGCCGCGGAGGCGGCGCAGAGGACAGGGAGAAGGACAGCGCACGCAGTGGAGGTGCTCTGGTCTGCAGCGCTGCACGGCAATAGCAGGTGTGACACACACACACACACAATCGGATGTATGCAAGGCTGCGGCTCATCTCCATCGTACCAGCTGTCTCCCCCCCCCCTCACCACCACCTCCCTACCGCCTCTTCCAAGATATGTGCCTCTCTTTCTTGTGCTCTGGCTCGCACAGCCATCATGGCCATATCGCCTTCTCTCTCTCCTTCCTGCCTGCGCTCATCTTGCCGGCTCACCAGCAAGATGAGTGCGAGTGCGGTGTGACACGATTTGACCATACTCGGCAGGGGAGAAGGAGCTGAAAACTGGAAAGGCAAGCATCTGAGATCTGAGTGGGGAGGGGGAACGGTCGTGCTGTTCACGTGTGTGTGGTGTGTTGGATCTCCTCCTTTTCCGTGGCCTGTTGCTAGCATTGGCCCGTCAACGCCACGCATGCCACCACGACTCGCCCACCCATTCTAATCGCACATTACTCAAGCACACATGCTCATGCCCTTGACCGGGAATGGAGAAGATCAAGGCTAACAGATTAGCGACGAGAGATAAGAGACGCAGTCGGTGCTGATGCGCAAGCGAAGAAGGTGTGCCGACTAACTTTACGTTGGCGTTGTTGTATGCCACACTGTGAGCAACCAATGTATAACGTAAGCCACGAAGCAGGCAGTCCGCGGTTGCGCTACCCGTCGAAAGCGCCCCCTCTCATGTGCCGTACGTCGGCGTGTCCAGCCTCTGCCGCCGTTGTGTTCTTGCTCTTGTCCGCAAATGTAGAGCACCTCTACCGCGCGAAGCCGCACCTAACGGAGAAAGCAATGAAAACCCTGACGGCACACCCTATACCCTCTGTGCACACGTCTCTCCACCTCTTCTCCACTTCTCTCTTCTTCTTCCTCTTCCTCGGCGTGCGGCTGCCGTTGTTACTGCGGGACGGACGTTGCTGCATCGACCCATAAATGCGCTGCTCTTCTTGGTTTTCACGCTGAAGACATTCCCCTCCTCACCCCCCCCCTTCCGCCCCACACGCACTCCGTTGTCGTCTCTCTCTCTCTTGCCTGCACAGAGTCCTCTCCGAGGAAAACCAAAAAAATATCAACAGCAAGCGCGGCCTCTTCACGCAGATGTCATTGACGCCTCTGGACAGTGCACAGCCCACCAATAGCAGTGGTGAGCCGACGCACACGCTCACTCGTGCGAAGCAGACGCACTCTCTGGATCGATTTACACCCGCGCACGACATGCCATGCGAGCACGTCCAGCCCAACACCGTTGGACGCGTGAGCGACGAGCTGCTGGACATGCTTGCCGAGGACCATCGCATCAATCTCAAGCACCACTTGGTAGTGGATAAGTTGTTCAAGGCGTACCTGCTAGAAAAGAAGAACTTCGCCAACGTGATGCGAACCTAAAGGAGAGGTGTGCGTCCATCGCGCATGCGATGAAAGTAGGTGGAAGGGGTGGTGACGTGGCAGGGGAAGAGGGCCGGTCGCGATACCATCTGTTTCCGGCCCTCCCCTCGCTCTCGCGCGAACTCGTTTACACCGGTGCACTGCCCTCTTGAAGGCTATTGGTGCCCTTTCCCGTGTCCATGTATCTCGCTGCTTCTTACTGTTGTTAATATCTTCGTGCGGAAGTGAGCGCACATGTTGTCATCATCTGCAGTCTAACGCTCCCTTTTGTGGCCTTCTTTTTCCGCGGCGAGCGGCTCCCCTCTTCTCCGAACCCGCTCGATGGTGGTGAAAGGGTGCCTTTTACGTGGAAATGCCGAAGGCCAACTCTCCTGCTTGCCTCCGCACCTCCTCCGCTCTCCGTCCTGCGCCAGCAAGTCGGCGTGCACCGGTCCCTGCGGAGGTTTTTCCTTTATTGTTTTGCTTTTCGCGTGTGTGTGTGTGTGTGTGTGTGTGTGCGGATCCTTTTTGCTTGCCTTCCGCGGGGCGCATACGCCTGTGGCAAGACCCGAGGGAGCGAGGGAGGGACGACGGAGGCGTTGTTCTTATATTCCCTTGCTCACTGCGAGCGATAACTGCACCTCAATCGCCAGTGCGTCTTCCGGGTCCCTCCTCCCTCGTCGCTGCCGCTATCCGTGCCCTCACAGTAAGCCCCGCCACACCCCACTCCTTCATGTATTCACCCGGTGAGACAGGAAGGTGGAAGCGAAGGTGTTTCCTCACTCCCGTCCTGTGCACAAGCACAGGCATATGCGGGTATGTCTGCTCTTGTATGGAGGGCGCACTTGGTTCCGACCGGTGTGGCCCTCTCGGTGTAAGCGGCACGACCGCACACAAATACACACATCACCCCGGAAGTCGGGTCGATGGAGACAAGTATGCCGACTCGCTCAATGGCCTCAGCGTAAAACGTTCTCTCCCCCCTCTCTCACGGCGGCGAAAGAAGGGGAGGACTCATCTCGTGACGTGAGTGCCAGCGCGCCGCTGATGAGCTCGCAGCTCCACCCTCCGTCTTTCTTATTTCCCAGAGCGCATCCGGCGCCTGTCCTTCCGATGCTTCTTCCTCATCAGAATTTCCCGTCTTTGCCCGGACGCGTGTTCGCTTATTGTGAGTCGGTGCCGCCACACTCGTCGTTTGGCCGCCACCGCTGCCGCCACGCCACCTCCTGTCGCTCACCTCCGCTAACGACGCCGTTGATCGTTGAACCTCCTTTCCTGCGTGAATGTGCACCCCTCCCCCTGCTTCACTATGTCCCTGCGTATAGGCGTATATGTATATATCTATAGGCCTTGGATACGTGTATATACATATGTATGTATATATGTATGTATATATCGGTGTGTGCATGTCGGTGCACATATAGACGAATGCGTGCCTGTGCGTGCGTGTGTCGAAAACGGCAAGGGGAAGGGGGCAGAGGAGACGTCTTTTATGCGTGGATGCACCTGTACTTCACCTTTGCAGCTCCGCCACCTGCCCGTCCCCACCCCCTCTCCCTCCCTCGCGTAGCTCTGCGTTTACATCCCCCACGTCTTGGCCAATACCAGGCTGACCGACAGACTCACAGTGGCCCCGTCATTGAGCTGCCAGGCCCTCGGTAACGGATACATCTATGCACTACCTCTTCCCCTTCTCAACCCGCTCTCGTGGGCTGCCCTCTTCTACCGCTCCTCCATGTCCCTCTCGCTGACTCTCGCACACCTACCTCGCCTTCTCACACACGCGTGCGGACATCGCGCTCACAAAGAGTGAACTGCACACACACACACACACACACACACTTCTCGGTTCCCAGCAGCGCACTGTGACTTTTCCAACATTGGGGGCCCAAGAGCAAGCAAAGAAGCGTGACGAGGACGGAGCCCAAGACACGCAGCTCGCCTCTGTCTTCTCCACCTTCACCATCGCGCTTGAGCTGCCCCACACCTTTCTCTGCCCCTCCCCACCGCCGCCTCTGGCACACAGTCGGGCATTGGCACCTGCAAGGGCACTTTGTGTGCTTCACGACGAAAGACCGATGAGCAAACGTGGACGGCAGGATGATCAGGAGGACGTCGCGCACGCCATCGAGGTTTTATGCTGTCGATCAGCTGTAAAAGGGGAGACTGAGGGCGTTAGCCTGACCCCACTCGAGCAGCAGGTAGTGGCACTGAAAGAATCCATTTCGCCGCATGTGATCTTGATGGTCGCTTGCGGTTATCGTGTAAAATTCTACGGCTCCGACAGCCGCGCCGTCAGCCGCCGCGTCGGCATCATGTGCATTCCAGGGCAACCCTTCGAGTACAGCAGTTTCCCGTACACCCGCGTGGACCTCTACGTGCACCGGCTTGTGGCTATGGGGTACCACGTCGGCTTTGCTGACCAGGAGTCGGCGGCTATGCGGGCGGCGGACGGGCTCAAGTGCGGCCTCTTCACCCGCAGTGTGTCGCAGCTGTATAGCCGCGGCACCCTCCTCCCCACGGAACGTGTCACTAGCGGCGGTGGCAACGGCTGCGGCCCCGGAGATGCCTCCAAAGTCCCAGAAGAGGAGAGCTGCGCCGGAGCGGGAGAAGCCAAGGAGGGGGATGGCAACGGCTTCAGCTGGCCACCGCCGCACGCGCCTCCTTCGCCAGACGCAGGCGCGTCGGAGCTCTTCCTGTGTTTCATAGACGCCGGCCGCTGCGGTGGTACGCGCGGCATCAACGACGCTGACGACGCACCCACAGCAGCGCGGCCGCCGCTGTCGGTGGTGCTGGTGAGCTTCGTGACGCAGCGGTGCCTGCGCTTCGACGTTCGAGGCGCTCTCGAGCTGGAGGATGTCACGCAGCGGTACGACATCGCCGAGGTGATTGTGCTGGCGGTAGAGTCCCCATCGAGAGCGTGCGGCAGCCGCGACGTGTCGCTGCAACGCACGACAGCATGCTTTTTGAAGGCTCTGCCAGAGGTATACGCCACGGCTCTGCGCCAGGGGCTGGCACTTAACTTCGGGCCGACGGCGAACGGGGAGGAGGATGGCAAGGACGTCAGCGTCTCTGGCTACGTCTATGCCGCAGGGCAGAGCATCGACGCTGCCATTGAGGCGTATCTGAAGCCGTACAGGCTGGACCAGGTGTACCGGTCGCTGTGCGCGCGCCGAAGCTCAACTGAAGAGGCGCTCCGCGAAAACGAAGAAGGAGCGGCAGCGGTGGCATTTCCAGCGCACGACGGCGCGAGCACAGACGCGCGGCTCCGCTGCCTACACCTTCCCGGTCCGACGCTGCGCGCGTTGGACGTTTTTCATAGCAGTGTAGGGCTCCGTGGCTCCTTGGTCGGGCTGCTCGACCACAGCGTCACACCGTGTGGGTCACGGTGTCTGCGCCGGTGGCTTACTGCACCTCTGTGCGAGCGCGCCTCCATTGTCGCCCGGCAGGAAGTACTCGCCTACCTCATGGTCTGCAAAGACGACGGCCAAGTCGAGGATCTGCTTCACGAGTGCGCGCGCCTGGGGGATATTGAAGCCGTCGTGAGCAAGCTGTATGCTGAGCGCTGCCAGGTTGTAGAGTTCGTGCGCCTGCTGCGCATGGTAAGAAGTGTTTCCGTGCTCGCAGCGCAGCTGTGCGGCACGGAGGGCGATGCTGGCCTCAGCAGCAGCCGACCGCCGTCTCTTCTTACTCAGCTGCTGGCGAGTGTACATGGCCCTGCGGTGGCGCGACTGCTCGAGAGGCAAGCTGCATTGCTACGCACCACCGCGACGACACCGCTAGAGTACTTCACGGAGGGCGGTCGCGCCGTGCCGGACGCGTTGCTGCCGCATCTGAAGGCCAGGCAGGAGGCGGAGGCTGCTCTGCAGGCGGAGCTGGAGGCAGCGCGAAAGGTGCTAGGCTTGCCGGGGCTCGAGTATCGCACCGTCTGCGGCACTCCCTTTCTACTCGACGTGCCGGCCTGCAAGTGCGCGCGCGTGCCGTCGGATTGGGTGGTGCAGACACGCACGAAGACGAATGTGCGATACCACACGCCAATTATCACAGAGCAGCACATTGCCCTGACGGCGGCGACGGAGCGGCTGTCGCTGGCGGCCACCGCGGCTTGGTGGCAGCACCAGCGTGACACCGTCGCTGACGCAGAAGTGATGCAGGTGCTGACGGGCGTAGTGGAGGCCATTGCATCACTGGACGCTCTCCGCTCCCTGGCGTTGGTGTCCCAGCAGCCGGGTTACGTGATGCCAGCGCTCGTGGCGCTACCAGAGTGTGCGCGGCAGTCTTCTACGTCGGCGTCGTCGCCCGTGGTGCTCACCATTCGGCAGGGCCGCCACCCCATCCTCGATCGGCTTCTCCCTCACGGCTACGTCAGCTGCGATGTGCAGCTGCGCGCCGGCGGGGCGTGGCTGCTGACGGGGCCAAATATGGGCGGCAAGTCTGCTCTCATGCGCATGGTGGGTACGTTCGTCGTGCTGGCGCAAATGGGCTGTGGCGTGCCGGCCGACGCAGCGGAGCTGCCGGTGTTCGAGGGCATATATTGCCGCATGGGCGCCAGCGACTCCATCCTTGAAGGGGCCTCCACCTTTCTCTCTGAGATGGACGAGACAAGTCGCATCCTGCGCGCCCCGCAGCTGCCCCATTCGCTCGTGCTGATGGACGAGCTGGGGCGCGGCACAAGCAGCTTCGACGGTGCTGCCGTTGCCGCCGCGACGCTGGAGTACTTGCTAGACCGTCGGGCTACCACCGTGTTCGTGACGCACTACTGCTATCTGTGTAATCCCTACGTGGCGCGGAGGACCACCGGCAGCGGAGAAAAGGAAGAGAGGCGGGTGAACGCCGACGACGCTCGCGACGTGACGTGCTACTACATGGGCTTCAAGGAGTCGGACCCAAGTCCACTCGCTGACCATGGCATGAAGCCGTCGTTGGTCTTCACCTACAAGCCGTGCCGCGGCGTCACGCCGTCGAGCTTCGGTGTAGCCATCGGCCGCGAAGCGGGTCTGCCATCTGGGGTGACGGACACCGCCAGCCGCCTAAGCGCCGAGGCGGAGCAGCAGCATCGCGTGAAGCAGGACCTCTACGAGGTGCGTCGTTTTCTGTCGGCGTGATACCATCCGAAGTGCACGATGGGGACTCTCGCCACTTCTCGACGGTCCCACCTCTCTGGGGTGGCAGATATTGGGCAGGAGCTTCACTCGTATCGGCGAGCAGCCCCCTTGTCCCTTCTCTCCCCCCTCACACGTGCACTTGAAGGGCTGGCCAGGAGGCTGTCGTGACAGTGGCGGGTCGACTTCCGCGTCATTCCTTCGCTTGCTGCGCTGGCCAATGGCCCTCGCAGCGCTCTCTCTCTCTCCTCTGTTCACCCTTCCCTCTCTCCCAAGCTGGCAAGCGCGACCTTCGCCGCCGCTTGCACCTCCTGATATGGAGCTGAAGTGTGTGCGTGGTGTGCTGCTATGGTGGTGGTGGTGGCGATAGAGTCCTTGCTACGGGACGGCGCGACTTTGACATGGCCGTAACACGCAGTGGAAGTGCGTCCGACGCGCCGCCCGTCCGCCGTAAAACCCTCATGAACAGCTGACATACAAGGCACACCGACGCCTGCGTTTCGCTGCGCCGCGTCGGTGCCTTGCACCGACAGAGAGGTGTGTGGCGAAGGGAAGAGATGCTTCGACGCTGGGCGCGGTATCGCGTAAGCCGTCTGCAGGCGAGTGCGGCACCGCTCGCCCACCACCCCGTCGTGTCGAGTTAGGCCGCTGTGCTGCACAGGCGCCCATGACGATGATGCCCATGACTATGATACGTCACCTTCGCCTCTTTCCGTCACTCTCCCTATCTTCCGCTCGCTTTCCTCGCTCTGGTGGAGGGCACGAAGTGCCCTCTGCTTCAGGGTCGAATATACACCGATACACTCGCATACGACTTCGCTTACACGCTTGCATACAGGCGCCTGCGTGCGGCGCACCTCTCGGTGCACCCGTCGCCGCATCCTTTTACTGCTCTTCTCACCTTTTCGAGCTGCACCGGCAGCCATCGCGGGGTCGCCATGGTGGGTCGTACATCAGTTGTGGCCTACGTGGTCTCCTCTTTCCTCGCGTGCTCCTTGTTCTTGGCTGACTACGCCAACACGTACCGTGAGTTCTACCCAGCGATGGTCGCCTTGGCAAACTCGTCCTCTTTCCGGTTGCTCATCGTCAACACCGTCATTGCCTTTACCGTGGTGCTATGGATGATGCTGCAGTGGTGCTTCTTTGGGCAGCTGAACGCGTCGGAGGAGACGGCGCTGCTCACGTCCTTCACGCTCTACACGGTAGAGTGCGTCGTGGTGCCGCTGTACATGGACCAGCCGATCATAAGCGCCGCAAGCTTCTTCTTTCTTTTCACGCTCGCGTGGCGCGTGCTGCACAAGCTCGCGTCGGAGCGCGTCACGACGCTGTCGACGGTGCAGATGACGTGGATTTCCGCGACGCGCATGCCGGCGTACCTCTGCTTTGCGATCATCTGCGACGTTGGGCTGCTGACGTGGATGATTAAGACACGGCCGGAGTTGAACGAGGAGAAGGCGGCGATGCACTACTCCATGATTCTCATCTACATGCTGCTGCTGAGCTCATCGCTGCGCAGCACGGTGCACTTCGCCAGCCTGTTCGTCCTTCGTGGCCAGCACACACTTCTTCCTTTTGTGGCGGACGCCGTCACGAGCATTGCAGAGTCGCTGCTGTTCGTCAGCGTTTACGCGTACATTTTTTACAAGGCGGCGCTACCGCTGCTGCTCTTGCGCGGGTTCGTGGGGCACGTGCTGCGAATCTTCGAGAAGACATCCGGGCTGGCCGAGTTCCTCGTCTTGGCGCGGCGGGTGCGGAACAGCATGCCTGACGCCACCGCCGAGGACCTGGCGCGCGACGTGCGGTGCACAATTTGCTACGAGGACATGGTGCCTGGTGGCGGTACGAAGCGGCTGCCATGCGGTCACTGCTACCACATCGACTGCCTCGAGCGGTGGCTGGAAGGCCACTCGACGTGTCCGTACTGCAGGGCGAACATCATGCAGATGCGCGGCGGCGACAGCGCGGTGGTTCCACCTACCGCGGAGGCCGAGCCGGCGCCAGCGGGCGTGGTAGAAGGCGCGGAGGCACCTGGGGCTCAGGAGGGAACCCCCGCTCACCAGCAGCCGACCGACACCACCGACGACATGGAGGCCGAGATTCGTGAGGCGTACGAACGGTACAGGCAGCAGCTGTGCCCCCCGCCGTCAGCAGCGAGTAGCGCTGCCGCCACAGGTAGCCACTCTGCTGCCACGCGTGCAGACAGCGGCAGTCCGCATCGCGCGACGCTGCCTCCCTCACACGGGATGGCGACCCCGCAGACGGCTGATCAGCTGAAGATGAAGGCGTACCAAAAGTACCACAAGCGCCTGCGAGAGGCGGAGAGGGAACTGCAAATCGATCTGCAGCTCGCCGAAGAGGCGGGCTACGCGCCGTGATGGAACGAGGCGGTCCCTCTCTCTGCTGAATGGAGTGAGTCGCCGAGGCTGCACTCCCTCCCTCCCTCCTGGGGTCGGACATGCGTAAGGCGATGCCGTTGTGGTACACACGCGCAGAGACAGATGCAAAAATGGGAAACGGGGAGGCAGTAAGGGCGCACAGATGCATGGCCGCGCTCTCTCGAACCCTTTTCAACGACTTTCTTGTCGACTGTGTGTGTGTGCGTGTCTACAAGGACATGTGTCGGTGATTTGCTGTACTTGTCGCTGCGTGTGTGTGTGTGTGTGTGTGTTTGTGTGTTCCTGCCATTGGGAGAAAGGGGGGCTCCACTGGGCTATGAAAGTGAAAAGAAACAAGAAAGGCAAGTACAGTACCCTCAAGGAGACTGAACAGAGCGTCCCCACGCCCACGAGAGGTGGGAAGCGCGTCTCTGTGTGTGTGTGGGTGGGTGAGTGTGTGTGGCGGCGCACGGAGATTTGTGCACGGGAAGCAGAGGGAGCCATGTGCACACACACACACACACACACACACACACGCAAACTTACACATCACATCACATCACATCACATCACATCACAGAAAACACGAAAGTCTTAGCGATGACGCGCTTTTTACGCGACGGCGAACGCCCTCACATGTCCTGATCGCTTCTCCCACTGTGGTAGGCTCGCACATGGGTACATACACGTAGGGGGTTTGCGTGTGTGTGTGTGTGGGGGGGGGAGGGGGGTGTACACGCATCTAAGCCTGACGTCCTATGTACCGCATCGTTTGTTCCCCACCCGTGTCTTCTCTCTCTCTCTCTCTCTGCGATGACTAATACTCTGCATACACACGCACTGAGAAGTACAAGGAGCCGGTCGCCATCATGCTGTCCACCTCTCAGGCTTTCCTTGCCTCGTTGCGGTACCGCCGACCGTACTGGATGCTCTTCCTCAAGGGCGCCGATAACTGGAAGATCTACACTGTTATCCAGCAGCCAGACCACCAACGTACGGAGATGTTGTACCAGGCATGGCTTGGCGGCCTCGACAGACCCTATGTGCGACCGAAGTGCATGGCGCATCAACCGGTGTGGCTCAGCAAGAAACGCCACCTCCTCCAGAAGGCTCGCCTCGAGGGCCCCGAGACGTCCGTGGAGAAGTACGTGCTGGAGTGGTACAAAAAGTTTCACTCCTTCCAAGGGACGGATCGGCCCACCGCAGAGGACCTGCACACTGCCTTCGACCTGGTGGAACGCCCGCTTGACCTCAGCTACGCCTGTCAGCTGCTAAACCAGTGCAGAAACCACTACTACATTCGCCTCAGCGATGACTCCTTCGAGATCTTCCTCGAGGCGTGCCTGCGAGTGGATCGGAGGGACTGCGCTATCTATGCCCTAGAGCATGCAGAGGAGCTCGGTTTCTGGCACGTGAGCGACAACTGCCGGCGCTACTTGGCCGGAGAGCAGACGTGGTATAAGAGATCGCCGGTGGACCTCCTCTACTACCCCCTCGAAGAGAACGCGGAGCGCAACACCGCCGTTACGTCTGGCACCGCAGCCTCTGCGGTGGCCGCCTCTGATAAGGTCAAGGGGGATGAGAAGGTGGAAGGAGCGCCGCGGACGAGCGCGACTACTTCGGCGACTGCGGCTTCTGCGGAAAACGAGGGCGAGGCGGAGGTCACCGATGACGAGATTGCGCGTCTGCAGGCGGAGCTGGAGGCACTGGAGCGGGAGATAGGGTCAGAGGGGGCGGACGGAACTGACAAGGACTGAGGTGCCGCGACAGTCGAGCAGTGCGCCGCCATCGAAGGCGCTTGTGCGTGTCGCTGTCCGTCGTGTATGTGTGTGTGTGTATATGATGGTGTGGTTCGCTCTCTGCCTCCTTGCACCCTAAGCGCCCTCGCCCGTAACATGAAGCAAACAATAGTCAAAGAAGAAGGCCTGCCAGCTTACGCAGCGGGGGTCACGCTCGTGCGCACACCGCGCCTCAACCGCGTCGGCGTGCCCCGCGCAGGGCACGGAGGGGATGATGGCCCACGTACAGGCGCACCCATGTTCCGTGAATGTCTTTCTCAAACGCACGCACACACATACATACATAGCTCGCAATCTCTCCCACCCACCGCCACCCCGCACTCTCCGCCTCGCACCACATCGCTTCATGTCGTCGCCCCTCACCATCCTCTTGCGTGCCCACATTGACCGTGTCCGCTTGGCATCTGCTGTTTTGTTTTTGGAAGGTGATACACCGCAATTGCAGCTGCGCTATCGTCTAACCCTTCCCTAGGGCTGCCCCGCACGCCTGCAGCCTCGTTATCGTCTCCGTCCTTCACCCCCCCCTCCTGCCTGCCTCTCTCCCCTTGTCCTTGATGGCTGCAGAGGTGGTCGCGTGGTGCGACTACATCGTGCCTGATGTGTTCGCTGATGTCCTCACGGTGATTGGAGACCACACCGGCATGAGCTGGGGTGTCATGCCCGCTCACCAGTACTGGTTTCAGCCTCCCAAGCTGCACGTGGTGCTCTGTGCGGTGGCGCTGCTGTTCTGCAGGGTGCTGCACCGCCAGTCTCGCGGCTTCCGGTCAGCAGCCATCGCGCGGCTCGGCACAACTGGAGTGAGCCGCCCACTGAAATGCCCGATCAACAGACTGATTGCGTACACATTGATGGTGTGCTTGGCGGTGCAGGGCCTTACGAAGGCATCGCGGCCGAAGCCCTTTGTGCAACTGGGGTGGCTTCTCATGCCTTGCCACGTCTTCACTGGGATTTGGATCTACATTTTCATGCGTGATAGGCCGTACCAATACGGGAGTAGCTGCTACCTCGCCTCGCTGTTGGTGGACTGGGCCTGGTGCCCGCTCGGGGCACTGGTGCAGCCGGACTGGGACGATCATCGCTACCTCTGGGAGGGCTACGTCTTTTTCCTGCATCATGCTCTGCTGCTCCTGCTGCCGCTGTACTTCGTCGCTCGCTACGACACGCTCGGGCTTGACTGGGCGCACCTGTACCACCTCACTTGGGTCCCGACGCTCGTCAACTTCGCCTTTCTCGCCCCCTGTGGGCTTCTGCTTGGCCTGAACGTGAACTACCAACTCGCCCCGCCGCGTCTGAGCAGCAGCGCACCCGCCGTTCTGAAGACTGCGCTCTACCGCCCGGCACTTATGCCGGTGCTTGTGGGGCTGTCTATCGTTGCCAACATCGCCGTCCGCATGCTCGGCAAGGTCATCGGCAAGGTCATCGGCAAGCTCTTCACCTCGGCTCAGAAACCCACGAAGCTTGAGTAAGGTGAGCGAGCACCGCCGAGTAGCCTCTAGCGTTGAAGGAGGTGGGCAGCAAACGCTGCCGTTCGACCTGATGCTGCTGCTGCTCGCCTCACCGCGGTGGTGACCAGGGGGTGCGGTGCGAAGGCACGTCGCCACACCCGTTCCCTGGACACACACGTAGGCGTGTTCCGCTCTCCGCAAATTCCAGTTTTACCAGAGCAGACGCACATGGTTGATGTGCTCCCCTTTTCCTTCGCCTAGCCCTCCCCCACCCCTCCTCGAATAACACTTCGATCCGCTGCGGTCACAATCACACATAAGCGAACCGAAAACGAATAAAACTAACAGCACCGAAGAGATAGAGAGTGAGAGAGTAGCAGCAGCGGTGTCAGATGCGCACACATATGCGTGGATGACCGGCTGCGTGTTGGTGCCGGGCGACATTGGGAAAAGGGTGAGAGAACGAGAAAGCACTGGCAAGACGCCTCCCCATCTCCCCACCACCCTCCTCCATCATGATCGATGCCCACCGTCTTCCACTTTGGTTTCATCCACCATCGACGTCCTCCCTTCTCTCTACCGACCCGCCTGCTCCGCCCCGCCCCGCCCCCGCCCTCATCGACCAACGGTGCGCGGCTTCTTGATTCGCCGTACTCGGCAGGTCCGCTGCTGCGCTCTCTACAGCAGTCACACCCGCCCTCCTTCCGTGTGTGTGCATCACCTGTTTCTCGTCACTGGTGCCGTTCTGCTTTCTTTTTGGGGGCGCCCTTCTCTCACTCTTCTCCCTCCCTCTTTGTCGAATCATTCACATCTGATCCCCTCGTCCGACCCCACGCCAGCCACCCTCACCCTCCTCCCACCCCCTGTGACTAGCGCGAACCAAATGGTGTACGCACTGCTGGAGCTGCCCGCTGGCGTGGCGCTGTTCAAAGTGGACGGCGAGAGGCGTAAGCTGAAGGCGCTGCTGCATTTCAAGAGCACCGCCGATGCCCTCGAGACGACGGCGCAGCTCGTGAACGGTGAGCTGTCGAAGCCGGTGCGCAAGTTCCTGAAGAAGAACTACCTGGAGAAGGAGGTGTCCGAGGAGCTGGCGGTGGCCGATGCGAAGCTGGCCAAGGCTATCAAGGAGACGCTCGCCATCCCGTGTGTGTCCGGTGAAGACACGCTCCCGACCTTCCGTGCGCTTAAGCAGAACATCGACAGCCTCCTCGAGGACGTCTCGGCGGAGCAGCTGAACCAGACGGCGCTCGGTCTGGCACACAACCTTAACCGGTACAAGCTGAAGTTCTCCCCTGATAAGGTGGATATGATGGTTGTGCAGGCGGTGTCGCTCCTCGAGGACCTTGACAAGGAGATCAACAAGTACGCCATGCGCGCGCGCGAGTGGTACGGCTGGCACTTCCCCGAGCTGGGCAAGATCGTGAACGACAACGTGGCTTACTGCAAGATCGTCCTAGCCATGAAGACGCGCTTCAACGCCCGCGACACGGACTTCTCCGACTTTCTCGAGGAGGAGATGGAGCAGCGAGTGAAGGAGGCGGCGATGGTGTCAATGGGCACGGAGATTGCGGAGGAGGACATCGAGAACATCTCGCGGCTGTGCAACGAGGTCGTCGCGGCCTCGAAGTACCGCGAGCAGCTCTCTACCTACCTCTCCTCCCGCATGCAGACCATCGCCCCGAACCTGACAACGATGGTGGGGGAGCAGATTGGTGCCCGACTAATCCAGAAGGCCGGCTCGCTACTGACGCTTGCCAAGTACCCTTCCTCGACGGTGCAGATCCTCGGCGCTGAGAAGGCCCTCTTCCGTGCCTTGAAGCAGCGCCAGGCCACCCCCAAGTACGGCATTCTCTACAACGCCTCCGTGGTGGCCAAGGCGGCCCCGGCGCAGAAGGGCACCATGTCCCGTGTACTCGCTGCGAAGGCGTCGCTGAGCGCCCGCATCGACTCTTTCGGCGAGGGCGACAACACGCCTGCCCTAGAGTACCGCGGCAAGGTGGAGAACCGCCTCAAGGCTTTTGAGGAGGGCATCGCGTATGGCAAGAGTGGCAACGCCCGCGGCGCCGGCGCCGGCTTGGAGCAGCGCGGTAGCTATGGCGACAACCAAGGCAACGGCTTCAAGCGCCCGCGCATGAACACTAGCGGCTTCAACAACGACCGCGGCGGTCGCGGCGGCGGCGGCGGCTTCAAGCACTCGCGCCCAGAAAACATCGGCTACTAGAGGTGAGGAAGCGAAGGGAGAGTGAAACGCATTGCTGCGCATGCAGCGCGAGGGAAGGTGTTTTAGCAGGTGGAAGGCTGAGGGGAGGGGGAGGGGGACAGGCCACGACTGTGGCCCGCAGATGTTCGCCTCCGGGAGGGTGGCAGCGGGTTTGTGATCGTCCTCAATCGGCCGGCCGCTTCTCTGCCTCCTGTCTTCCCTCTGCCTCTCCCTCTGCCCTTGCTCTGTCCGCAGACATGCGCGTGCATGAGCAGTACGTGTGTGTGTGTGAAGAACAGCGGTTGTGGTGGATGCTCGTTGTGTCTCATGAAGACGGTTGCTGGTGCTCTCTTTTCAACTTTGTGTTTTTGGCTTGGGTGTGTCGCTCTCTCTCTCTCTCCCTCCCTCGCGCGCGTTCGCTGTTCCATAAGGGTGTGATGACGATGATGGCAATGATGGCGACGGCGGCGGTCACCCCTCCCCAGGAACACCACCCTCCCCTTGTGTTCCTCCCTCTCTTGTTAAACTCCGCGATAACTTGGTAACACCCTTTTTTTTGCCTTCATCGTGTTGTTCGGCGGCTGATGCGCCGTGTGCATGTGTGTGTGTGTGTGTGCGCGCGCCGCGGACCAAAGCTCCCCCTACCCGCGCAAGTGCACAGCTGCCTCTCCCGCGCACCTGCGCACATCACACACGTACACCAACGCATCCGCCATGTTGCCGAAATGACTCTCGTAACTTCCCTCTGTGAAAGCAACGCACAGGTAAAAGGCACCCCGTATGCATAAACACACGTACTCACTCAAGAGGAGGATCAGCGGGACCGCGCAGATGTGTGAAGGGCGGTGGCGCTCTTGACGCACACGCACTGGTGCACTTTCTCCTTCCCCCACCTACAGACTCTTGTGTGAGGGCGACATGCTAGCGCCCCACGCACTTGATGCAACTATGAACATCAAGAGCCAGAGGGGAGGGGTGGGGCTGAAACTCACGACGACTCACGAGGCAGGAGCTGTGGGACCTACAGAGGGCAGACGGCCCACACGCACATTTATGCGTGCAAGTCCGCGCACCTTGTAAATCTTCGCTGAGAGAAGCATGTAGGGCGAGCACCTGCTTCCATCTTGCAGACGAAGACGGCTCTCGAGATACACGGCTGCACATCGCCGCAGATACTCGTTGGTGCCTCCCCTCCGCCCCTTACCCCGCATGCTCTGTCACGACCTCATCTCTCTTTCCCTCGTTCTCGCCCTTCACGTGCATCGGCGCGTCATTCACGTCATTGGTGCTGCTGCTGCAGCCACGGCGGTGGTCGTTCTATCTCTCGATCGCTCGCTCATACAGATTGCGGACGCTCGCATGCGTACTTCCACCACACTTACGTGCATGCGCGCACACACACAGAAGGTTTGGTGCCGCGTACGTTGTTCCTGTACACGCTGACATGTTCTGTGGTAGTCGGCGGGTTTACCGAGCCGCCCTCTTCCATGGCGCGTCGTTGCCGCGCAAGTACATCTCGCTAGGAGGATGGTGCGGCCCAGCGTTGATGTTGGGGAAGCTTGGCCTGCGCACGGAGGCATACCCGTTCGATTTCAGTCGCGTCACTCTTGATGGGCTGATGCACTTCATCCGGAACGGCTTTGCGGAGGGCTTCTACCCGCCTGGGCCGCTGCCGTACCGACCCGAGTGTGTGGGGCCGTGGGTGCTCTTCCGTGGGCAGCACACGGCCTTTGCGCACTTCGACCTCAACGACCCACACGTGCAGGCCCACTTTCAAGTAAAGATGCGCCGCTTCGACGCGGTGCTGAACTCCCCGGAGAGGCCCGTCACGTTTTTCCGCACCGTCACAGCGCGCTATCCTCAACAGGAGCTGGCGCTCGCCCTCGATCTGGAGGAAGCCGTGGCGCGCCGCAACCCTTCCCTCGACTTCCGTATTGTTTTCATGGTGCACGACCAGGGGCTGCGCGCCAACGCGGTACAACTGGCCCCGCTCTCGCCGCGGGTAACTCTCTGGACGCTGCAGTACCGCGGCTTGCCTGGCGACACGCTCTTTGACCGCACACACACCGCCTACCGCACCGTCATGATGCACAGCGTCGCGGAGAGCAACTGGCCTGCCGTTAACGTAGGCGTTGCCACTCCGCCACCAGCGACGGTGGCGCCCGCAGAGGCGCGGGATTTCGAAAGCGGGGCGCTCCGCTGTGATGGCGCCATTCGGACCGACGACGTCCCCCTTTCCGATCTCACCGTGGACCGCTTCCCATGGCGCAGCCACGACAACTTGGCCTTGATCGACGGCGTCGCCAGCGTCGGCGGCACTTGCGCTGGCATCGGCAGCACAAAGATGCTCGAAGACGCCTCTGCCGCGCTGCAGGTGGAGGGGCGAGTGCGACGAAAGTGTCGCTACTGTGGAGACGCGACCTATCACGCGGCAGGACGGCCCTTCCGAACGGAGCGCCCTTTCACCGACGAGGAGGATCAGCTCGTGCTCATCCACCTCTACCAGATCCTCACGGGCGGGGACAAGGTAGCTGCAGTGGAGAAACTCGCACATGAGATGCGGCGCGGCACGTACGAGGTGATTTGCCGTATTCAGTACTTGACCAACTCCAGCACGAAGCTCATGGATTCCATTGACCCCGCCAGCCCGTCCGACTCGTAGGGCCTTTCGGACCCCCTTCACCGGGCGGCGCAAGCATTCTGTGCGTGTACCGATGGATGTCATCCTGCACATCACTCATGTGCGATGGCGCCTTCCGTTTCGGTGCCGGTCGCAGTAGACCAGCGTGTGCGAGTACGTGCCCGCGTAGGTGGACGAGTGCGCAGAGACTCTGCTTGTCTTCTGCTGCAGCATGTTCATTTCTCTGTCATGCAGCATGAGGTCGAGCCCCACTCTTGCACCGGCCCTGTCACAGGCCTCTATCGCCTGGTGCGAAGCAGCTGCAGAGACACACGTGACCGCAACGCGCCAACTCGGCCATCTGAGGGCACAGCCTCAGCCTCGAACTCTACCCGCCACCCACCCACCCACCCCGCCTCACAGGTCGCCCCACAGCCGCTCACGTTGTGCCGGTCGCCACACGGTGCGATTCCATCGCGATGGCACAGGCTCCCCACAGCAGCAGGACAGTGTGAGGGCCGGGGGTGGGATGCGTTCGAGTCACGCCGGCACTCTGCCCATCACATGAATCGTGCGTGTGCGCTGTCGCAGGTCGCTCCGGCGCCACGCCATCCGGCACCTGACGGCCGACATCCGCAGCGACATCTTGCTCTGTCCTCCCTGCGTTATAGGTGCTTGACCCTGTCGCCAGGAGAAGCGGTTCCGCACTGGCAGGGATATAGGAGGGAGAGGGTGGGGGGGGTGGGGGTGCGCCGCTGAGCTTCCTCCCCAGAGACAGAGTTTGGGTGCACGAATGACCCCCCACCTGGGGGGGGGGGGAGATGCCACGCGCTGCGGGGTGCCCCCACCCCACTCCGTCTCACCAGGAGCACAGACACTCTAGTCTGACGCCTAAAAAGGCTTGATATGAAACACCCCTGCGTGTCCATATGTAGCTCCACCAACCGCCCCCTCTGTTCCCTCTGTTTCTCAATCATCGTGGGCCTCTTCGCTGTCACTGACGCCTCCGCCCAGTGGGACACACGCGACACGGGGGCGCGACAGCCTACCTTCGCCCTTCCCGCCATCATCACTAGCATCAAAGACTTTGCGCGAGAGAAGAGGAGAGGTAATGGCGTGCAGAGCCTGCGCCACTTCGGTTGTGGTGTGCGACGTCGGCACGAGCACCACTCGTCTCGGCTACGCTGGCAACGCGGAGCCAACGTTTGCGTTGCCCACTGTATGTGCCTGGCGGGACCGCATGTCCGCTGAAACATTCGCGGTTGGAGACGCGGCTGCCACGATGGTGGGACCCGGAGTGCAGCAGCGCAGACCGCTAGAGCACGGGCTGGTGGTGAACTGGGATGTCATGGAAGAGTACTGGTGCCACCTCTTCAACCGCTACCTCTGCGTCGAGCCGCAAGATGTCGGTGTGCTGCTGACCGAGGCAGCCGTCACCCCGTACGAGCAGCGAGAAATGACAGCGGAGATTATGTTCGAGAGTTTCGGGGTGCCGCGGCTGTGCATCGGCTCGCAGGCGCTCTTTGTGCTGAGCAGCGTTGGCGACGGGTGCGACACAGCCGTGGTGGTGGAGAGCGGCGCTGGCGTGACGCAGGTGGTGCCCATTGTGGCGGGTTACGCCGTGTCCGGCGCGGCGCGTCGTTTTCCCGTGGCGGGCTGGGACATCACGCAGTACGTGCTGAAGAGCCTGCGCGAGCACGAGCGGGGTATCGAAGCGGAGCGAGCGCTAGAGGTGGCGGAGCGGGTGAAAACGCGCTACGGCTACACGGCAGACGACATCGCGTGCGAGCTTGCGCGGGCGGAATCGAACCTGCCTTCCTATGTGATCCACCACACGGAGTTGCACTCGCGCACCGGGGCCCCGTACTCTATCGACGTG
The DNA here is from genome assembly GCF_000002725.2 of Leishmania major strain Friedlin. Taxonomy (NCBI): domain Eukaryota; phylum Euglenozoa; class Kinetoplastea; order Trypanosomatida; family Trypanosomatidae; genus Leishmania; species Leishmania major. Next base: position 567,312 of record NC_007256.2, on the reverse strand, counting down.
GGCTACGAGAGATTCCTCGCACCGGAGACGATGTTTCAGCCAGATTTGCTCGCCGCACCGTCGGCTGTCACCGCCTCCGCGTGCGGCGGCCTACCCGCCGTGATCGACTCTGCTGTGTGGTCCTGCCCAATGGACGGCAGGCGGCCACTGTGCGCAAATATCATCGTCTCTGGCGGCAACGCACGTTTCGCCCACTTTGCGAAGCGCCTGAATCACGCACTGCAACGTGCCTTAGATGAGCGTTCCGCCGCCGTCATGGCGGCCTCGGGCGGCACTCTGTGCCGACAAGTCAAGTACGAGGTGAACGTGCGCGATCATTCACAGGCAACGCATGCCGTGTGGAGAGGGGCCAGCGCCTTCGCCGCCAGCCCAGAGTATGCGACGGCAGCCGTCGCGCGAGAGGCGTACATGGAGTGTGGCGCCTCCGTGATGCGCCAGCACCGCATCTAGTGCAACGGCGCAATCAGGCTGACGGGGACCTATGCATGCGCTTCGCTTCTGTGTTGGTGGTACATCGGGTTGCATATCTCTGTGTATGTGTGCGCACCACAGTACCGGCTGTCGCGTCAACTCCCAGTCTTGTGTTGCCGCTGCTACCATCCTCTCCCTGCTTACCGGCAAGTGGGGCCGGAATTCGAAGAGCACCAGTACACGCGCGTGTGTCGATGCGCTCAAGGGCACTCTGGAGCATCGCACATTTGGCCACAGGTCTATGCGTCCCATCTTGCGATGGTACACCTCAAACCTCCGTCGCTGTCGCGATGTGAGGAGGGAGCCTGACTTTGCTTTCCGACCTCAAACCTCTGCCCATTCCTCTCCACCCCTTCCGTTGCCTCACAAGCGTCGTCCGATGAAGCGGTGGCGGACAGCGAACCTGTTCACCCCAGCGGAGGTGCAGCACGCCTTTGCGGCGCTGCACCGGAACGCGGAAGCTCTCTACAGTGTATCCGGCACGAGCAGCCCACTCGGCCCCTTCGTTTGTCGACGTGGTGGCGCGCGTAGGCACCGCCGCGATCACATCGAGCTGCCGCTGCGCCACATGTACGAGGCCAAAACTGTGTACGAGCAGTTGCCCGTCGAGGTGCGGCTGATATGTGCTGGCCTGTATGAGGCCGCTCTCGGCTACGCGCAGGAAGCGCTGCGGGAGCCGGGCGTCTCCTCCGCCGCCCGTGACGGGATCCTCAGCAACTTGGGCCGGAACTCCGTGCTGCGGGTGCTACGGTACCCGGCAGGCTCTGGATGTCGACCGCACGTCGATCCTGGCTTGTGCACTGCCTTGCTCGTGGGGTCGGCAGGTGGGCTGGAGATGAGCACAACCGACGCGGTGCTGACGCCCTTCGCGAGCGGGCCGGGGCACAACACGGCTCATTTTGTCTCCTCGCCAACATCCATGCGCGGTGAAGCGGCGACTATGCCGGGCACGCTTCCGCACTGGGAGCCGGTCCTGACCGCGCACACCGGAGAGGCCGTCGTCATGGCAGGAAATATGCTCGGGGCGGTGTCGGGAGGCGCTCTGCCCGGTGTGTTGCATCGGGTGCGGCGGGACTGGGTCGCCGAAACACCGCGGACAGATGGACAGCGCAGCCCACCTCTGCACGCCGCATGTGTCGGGGGCGGAGCGGATGCGGAAGTGGACGCAGGCAGCGGGGTCTTCCGCTTCAACGTCATCGTCGAGCTGCGACCGGCACACGCGAAGCGCTGGTACGCCGCGACGTCGGGGCAGTCGCAGTTGTCATCCGCTTCATCTCCGTCATCGCTGGCATGAGAAGAGAAGGGAGAAAGATGAGACGCACACGGAGTCAGTCGTGACCGACTCTCTCTCTCTCTGTAACGGCATCCGACGTTCGCCTCACAGAGAACTCAACGGCACACGGGCATAGACATACGCGTACACGCATGACGTCACGCATGCCCCTCCCCGACGGCGTCGTATCGTTTCGGTGGCACCGCCTGCACAACCCCCGCTCCCTTGCCCACCAGCTCCATGAGTAGAAGCGGGTCTTCATGCTTTCCAGGATTACTCCAGCCGGCGCACGTTTTGGTGCCCCTGTCTTGTGTTAGTTTGTTTTTTTTTAAGGGAGAGGGTGATGCTGTCAAGCCACGCTCATCTGCTTGTGGCTGCCCCCCCCCCTCCTCCTCCTCCCCAAACACACACACACACACTCTCTCTGTGTTGAACCCAAATCTCCTCTTCCCATCCCTCCTTCCTTTGTTTTCTTCTTTCTCTGCCTGCCTGCCTTCCTGCGGGCGTGCGTAAGAAGCACGTCATTGCGACGCCCGCGTAGATCACCACACTTCATTTATCGCACACGTTCCTCCTCCCTTGTCCCCCCTCATCCACGTCTTCCACCAGTGCTCTGTGCGTTGACGTCACTACCAACAGCAGCGACCGCAGTGAGCATACACGCCGACACCATTGCAGCACCTTCGTTCCTCATGTCGCAGAGCACCTCACTGGCCTACGCCACTCTCTTTCACCCGTCGCGCGACAGTGCCACAATTCAGCACAGCGCTGCGCGGGCATCAGCGGCACATCAGCAGCAGGTGCAGCAGAGTCCATCGATAACCAGGGCCACCGATGGCGCGACGTACACTGCAGAGGGCATCGCTGTTGCGTCGCTCTCGTCGCTGGACACGTGGACGGGGTTCCTCAGTTCACAGTGGGCCGAGACAGTGAAAATGCAACTGTCGATGCCGTCCAACGCGGCGCCTGTGATCTCCCCCTCCGGCGCCGACCTGATTAGCTCGCTGCATAGCATTGTGTCTCGGCAGAATAAGGTGGTAGCGCAGCCGCAGGAGAAACTAGTGGCACAGCGGGCCAAGGAGGAGAAAGACTGGGAGGCCAAGAAGCAACTTTCCCAGTCCACCTCCGCCGAGGGAATGCCAGGCTCTTTCAAGAATACCAAAGATGAGGCGGTGTCCTCCGTCGATGATAACGTTGCCGACAATGCTGCTGAGAACACGCAGGTGTGCGTGCTGCTTGCTCACCTGCTGGAGCACGCGCGCTTCCTCTGGGCCAGAGCCGTCTCGCAGCATTTCAGGGTTGCCCAGGTGCGGAAGTCCAGTTCTAGCAAAGACACCCGGTCGCCCAAGAAGGTCACCGCTGACATCAACGCAGAGGCCGCCATGGAGGAGGAGCGCGTGGGGCTGCCACCCATCTCGCTGCTGTTCCGCTGTCTCGTGGACGGCATCAACTCTGAAGAAGCGCGGCAGGCCATCGTCACCGCTGGTGTGCTTCCAGCCTCCGCCTGGGACAGCGGTGTGCTGGGCGTCGATCAGTTGGGTATCCTTACGGTATTCGAGCGTCACGTTCAGGCGCTGCGCACCTTCCCCGGCATCGTCCCCCCGTTGGAGGCGCTGCGCGAGTACTTCGCCGAGCTGCACCCGCAACAGCTGAGCAAGTACTACCCAAGCGGGGCCCTCGACAGCACGTTAGAGCTGGCGGAGGCTCAGATGGACGCGTTCTTGCGTTTCGGCGACGAGACGGAGCAGATGGCCGCTCTCCTACGCGCGGGGCTTCACCCCTCCGTGCGCCGTCTCCTATACGCCCGTGCGCTGCAGGTGCCGTTGACGGTGACAGACGGCAAGCCGATGTTTCTGGCGCAGGGGGAGCTCATGACGAACCACCTGCGCCACGGTCTTGCGCGCTACCTCACCTGCTCCTCCCGGCAGGCGCGCGACAAGGTGAAGCGGCGCTTCCACCACCGCTACTCCTCGTCGAAGGAGGAGAACCGCGTGCGGCTGCTGCAGCGTCTCGCCCTGGACGACATGTTCATCAGCGTCGGCAACAGCGACAAGTATTTTGTGTACACCGACGACGTGGAGGTGCTGTCGACGGCGATGGTGGTGGATCATAGTCTGCCTGTCCCGAAGATGGTGCAGGCGCTGAAGCAGTTGGGCAGACCACGCGATCTGCTCGACAGCTACGTGACGTACCTGCAGTATCCCGAGACGAATCTCGTCCAGCAGAAGGCGTTGCCCTGCGGCGTTGCTCCTTTGGAGGGCTTCGCCCTCCTGCTGGGTGCCCTCTGCAACGTGACGAGCGACACGGTCGAGCAGTACGAGCTGGCGGCAGCGATTGTGGCGCAGCTGTGGAGTCGGCTGCAGGGCCCCACACCCGAACTCTTTCAGTGCTGTTTGATCTTCGAGAGCCTCGTGCAGCAGCTGGCACTGCCGGCCGTCCTGCACGCAACGCGCAATCTGCAGTACCCGCCGCTCGTGCTGGCGATGCGGTGGATGCTGACGGGCTTCGCAGACCTCCTCGATGCCTTCGAAGTGCTGTCCTTCTGGGACCTGGTGCTGTCCTACCACATGCGTGAGATGCACCGTCGCAGTCCACTGTCGTTGCCCACTGGCCTCGCCAACGCAGCCCCGCATGACACCAGCACCCCATGCGCGCTGTGGCTGCTGCCCATGTACGCGGCGGCCATCTTTGTGATGCGGGCCCCACTTGTGGAGGCCTGTAGAACGGCGGCCGAAGTGGACGTGGTGTTCGCCACAGGCCACCAACTGCGCACCCGCTCCCTCTTGCAGGGGCTACTCTTTGGTTGACGGCTGCGGCGACGGCAACAGCGCGCACGCCTAAGCGTGTGCACACGCCCTCTTCTCTCCCTCGCTTCAGCTCTCCCTCTTTTCCAAAGGCCGCGCGATGGTGATGACGACTACCCCCGTGCCTCTGTCGTGCCATCCAATCGATGGGCGCGCACAGGAACTCTCCTATGAGGCGCACGCATACGCGCATTCACGCGCGCGCCTCCGCTGCTGTACGTGAGCTCATCCCGCATGCTGGGGCGCATGTGCGGGTGTCTTGGCGCTCTCCTGCCGCTCGCCCCTTCGCCCTCCCCCCCCCCTCCCCGTGTCCCTCCCGCCACTGTCCTGCCCGCCTCTTCCCTCTTTTCTCTACGCATTTGACGGTGCGTGCGCCCCTTGTGTTGGGGTGGTGGCGGCCCCGACGGGAGGGAGCTCCTTCGACCTCCCGTTGATACCTCTGATGGGGGCACTGCTGGACGTGGCTTTGGTGCTGGTGTTTGTGTGTGTGTGTGTGTGTGTCCTCCACTCCACCCGTGTCAGATGTGCACCCTCGTCGCACAGTATTCACTCATATTTGGCACCCCCTCGCTTGTGAGCTATCAGCGAAAGACGAACGCACGCACAGCCATCGAGGAGAGACGCGACATCGTCTCGCGCAGAGCTGCAGGTGCACGGAACGCTTTCAATGGTGTCGGCGTCTCCGCCACAGCGCGACCGCGGCTCGCCGCCAACGCGACCACTGTCCGAGCCGCAAGATGTCGATGCCCCAGCCGCCGGCACCGTCCAGGCTCTGCGGCAGGCAGTCGAAGCGCAGGAGGCATGTGTCCGTCTCCTGCGCGCGCGCCAAGCAGCGAGAGAGGCGCTGCTGCGCCACACTCGGCGATTGCTGACGGCCGACGACTCGATCGAGTGGCCTGGCTCGGTGGAGCAACTTGTGCGTCAGGTGGAAGCGAGTCTCCACAAACTTCAGCAGGCCCATAGTGAGGCTGCTGCACCGGCAGCGACCACGGCAGACAATGTGGCGCCGACTTCCGCGCCGTCACGGTCACCCCGGAATGCCGCTGGCGATGCCGACCCTAGCGCCGATCCGCTGGCTCGCATCTTTCATAGCGGCGTGGAGGCGCAGCTGGCTGCGGTCGCCGAGCCACCGCACACACTTCCAGCGTCGACGCTCGCATCGCGCTCATCGACGGCGAAGAGAAGGAAGGAGGCTGGCGAATCCGGCTTGACGAACGCAGTGAGCACCACCTCCCCACCACCAGGTGGGCCGTTCCCGCCGAGAAGTGCTGCGATGACCGCCCTTCTCGCCCGGTCCGCATCTCGGCAGGAGGCCGGCCACGCCGCGATGCTCGCAGCCCTCAGCGCCCTCGAGCTTTCTCTCATGAGCAACAGCGGCGCGACTGAGGTGGGCCGCGACGTCCACAACGCAGAGCCAGCCTGGCTGCGTCAAGTGGACAGTGACAGTGCCAACGACGACGACGCAGCGCCTGAGGAGCAGCAGCAAGAGAAGGAAGGAAATCGCGGCGATATCGCCTCTTCTGATTACAGTGACGACTTTGAGTGCGGCAGCAGCACCAGCAGCGGTGCCGATGATTGAAAACCGCCAGCTGGGAGGCCGAGTTGGCAGACCCCTCCTTCTCCTCCCCCCCCTCTTAGCCGGCGAACGTCGGCGTTGGCAGTGTGCGTGAAGGAAGTCGCTTCTGTTGCTCGTTGGAATGCTTTGGTTGCCATCGCTGAAACTCCCCTGTTGTGAAAGGCACACAAGCGACGCAGAACAGTATGCTGGAGGGTCCGAGCGTGGACCGCAGGTGAAGCAGCGGGAGGGCGCGCACACGGTGTGCTATCCCTCCGTGGGCGTCATGCCGCGGGAAAGGCAGGGTAGGTGGCAGCGAGAGACACATGCTGGCGTACGGCGGCGGTTGCAACTCGAGCCCGAGACGTGCGCGTGTGCCACCGCCACCGTGCGGCTGTAGTAATCGATCACATCACCGCCTAGCCCCGCCATGCTCACAGAAGACTCCTGCAAACCCACCAACCCTCCGCTCCCCCTCACGCAGTCCCCCCCCCCATAACCACCTTCCTGTTTGCATTGCCTGCTGCGATGGCGACACTGACGCGTGAGCGCGCGTGTGCCTCACCGTGAAAACGATGTAATCACCTTTTCCGAATCAAGGGCCCTGCGGTGAGCAACGCCGCGTATCTCACGGACGTGCGCATACCTACACAGAGACGCAAGACGATCTTTCGTGTTGCCCAGCCCCCTCACCACGCTGCTCATCGATGATCGCTGCGTGAACTTCCGCGTCACGGAACTGCGCACCGGTCATGGCGTGCTGGTCCCGTCGTATTACGCCGACGCAGTGGCGTGTGCAGCAGATTGATTGCTTTTGCGTGCCGCCGACTGACAGCCTCTACGATGTCATCGGCATGGATCTTGACGGAAGAGACGGCGGCATGTGGAGCGGGCGAGCGCTGCTCGGTCGCGTAGACGTCGACGGCGTCGTTGTGCGTTTGCTAGACGTGCTGGAGGCCTTTGCGCAGCGTGCCCGTCGACAGGAACGCCGCGCCCGCCGGTGGACGCAGCGCTGAGCAACTTCAACTTCTTTGACGCGCTCTTTCTCCGCACGTCGATTGTCTTTTTCCCGTGCCTCGACCCTCCCTCTCTTGCCCCCTTCTCTCGCAGCCTTCGCCGCTACTCACACCAAAGTACATATAAGCTTGCATTGCAGCGCACGCGCAGACGTACGCCGTCACCCTTATCCGCAGCTGAGTCCCTCCGCCTCGGCCTTCCGCACTGCCGCCTCGTTTTCTCGGGGCATTCGCACGCGCACGAAGAAGAAATGCCGTCGCTGAACAACAACACAATTCGCGAGGACGTCATCTTCAAGCGGCGTGTGAAAGATGTACTGCTACGCCACGGCGGCACTGGTGGCTTAGTGAAAGTCCTCATCGACTTCAACGCACGCGAGGCGGTCGCCGCTCGTCAGCAGCGCCAAACGACAAGCACCGACTCCGGCTCCTCGCGCACGGATGTCGGCCTCAGTCATGCGCAACTCCTGCTCTTTCTGCAAGACTACGGCGTTGAGCTGACCCCTTTCGAGGCTGCGTATCTGTGCCGCGCCTTTGACGACCACGGCTCCGGCTTCATCAGCGGCGAGACCTTTACACGGCATCTCACCGGCCTCAACGAGCGTCGACTGCGCGCCGTCAAGAAGGCGTGGCAATCCCTCGAGAGGCGCAACGGCGCGAGTGGGAAGGTCTCGCGTGAGCTCCTTCTCTCCACGTTTGCAGCGGTGGCGGCCGAGAGAGCACATGCTGCGGCGGGCGACCCGGGCAACCCTGCAGACGGCGCTGCCCACGACGCGATTGCCACGACCTCCTTCTCGTCTCCTGTGGGAGGTGCGCTGCAGTCGACCTTCGGCGGTGGCCACGGAATGCATGAGCACCTCAAGGAGGCATACATGACCTCGATGATGGGCCGCGGCAGCGGCTTTATGGCGAAACCCAACGCCGCCGCTGGCGGTGCCGACGGTGAATCTGGCGAGGCAGCCGACCGTGTTTCGTACGCCGAGTACCTTGCCTTCTACGCCGGCGTCAGCCCCCAGTTCGCGACGGACGAGGCCTTCGTCACCCACGTGCTGCAGTCGTGGGCAGCCGACGACGCGGCGCGTCCAGCGTTGGACGAAACAGCGCGCGAGTGGGGCCCGGACGGCGACCCGCTCGCGCTAGACGGCCCTCGCTACGTGAAGGAGGCACTGAATCTGGAGCTGGGCATTTCCTCCAAGTCCTACAACTACAGCCACATGCAGCGCGAACACCCCTATGTGGAGCCGCTGCCGCCGCTCAATAGGCCCGACATCATGGCGACGACGATGCAGCGAACGTACGTCCCCTTCGACAAGGCAGCGCAGATGCTGGCCGACCCACTGGTGACGCGGCGCGGTCAGTCGAAGTAAACCACTCTCGAGGGCAAATATGCAGCGCGGCGCATAATACGGCAAAGCCCCCGACTCGCCCCCTCCGTCCGAAGTTGCATCTCTCTCTCTCTCTTTCCCGCCCTCCTGTGATGCATTTCCGCTGTACAGTATTCCACGCCCTCCCCCCCCCCCGAAACCGCCAATCACCACCGCGACCATCACCGACATCGTGAATGCCATGTCCGTGTCCGTGGGCCTGTGCCACTGTGTGTATGGTCACCGTCTCTCTGCCTGTCTGTCTGTCTCGCCTTATACTCTCTGAGCCGTTGCGTTCACGAAAGGGGAGGCAGAGGGCGCCAGCAATGCACGCGCGGCCCTGGGCTCGCGCACCATCCGCCGGCACGTCTGCTGATGCTGCCAATGTTGCTGCCGCTCCCGCTCTCGGCGTGGGCTCCTCGCATAGCGTTTCGTGCGCTCGTGCATCCCGTGTGGGTTTCTGCGCTAGGCTCTCGCCTGCACTTCCGATGAACGGAACTGTCGTGATGTGCGCCCCCCCCCCTCCCCCTCTCTCCCCCTCCCGTCGCCGCAGCTGTCCGCCGCCCCTCAAAGTCGCTTCCATTCGCTCCCGCCCGCCGCCGAGGCACGCAAGCGTGCCCGTACACAGACGCTGAACACCTTTACAAGCGGAAATTGAGAGACACGTGTCAAGCATCGCTCGCAGCAGCAGCCAACATGAACATTCCCCTCAACACAGTCAAAGTGCTGCGCAATGTGCCGCTTCCCGATGAGGCGAGCGTGCTCCACACGAACGCCGCGGTGCTGGACATGGGCAGTCACACGACGCGGCTCGGGTTTGCAGGGGACACGGTACCGCGCATGCGGCAGCGCACATGCGTCGTGAAGGGCAAAGGAACCTTCTCGGACGCCTGTGATGTGCTGGACCACGTCGATGACCCCGCCGCCGCGACGACGGTGCTGGAGAACGGCGTCATTGTAGACTGGGAGGGGTACGAGGAGCTCCTGAGCCGCGTCGCCCGGATACTCGACCTCGAGAACGTAGAGAACAGCACCCCGCTGCTGGTGACGGAGAAGGCGCTCGTGCCTACACATCAGCGGCAGAAGATCGCCGAGGTCCTCTTCGAGACCCACCGCGTTGTCGCCACCAGCTTTGCCTTGAGCCCGGTGCTGTCCCTCTACGCGTCCGGACTGGGCACCGGCGTCGCCGTGGAACTGGGCCACGATCAGAGCCACGTCGCGCCAGTCTTCCAAGGGCTTTCGCTGTTTCACGCAACGCACTGCCTCGACGTTGGCGGCGCGGACCTCACACGACACTTCACCTCTCTTATGTCTGGCGTAGCGACCACACACGTGTCGGTGCTGGGGAGCATGACACCAACGCAGCGAGAAAGCATGTGGGAATACATCAAGGAGCGCCACTGCACCGTAGCCGAGGATGCGCAGGCCTTTTCTGAGATCAGCCGTGTCGGCATAGGGATGGGCAGCCCTAGCAGTGGCTCGCCTCCGGGAAGCCCGCACGGCGAAGAGGATCGGTACCGTGAGGAGTGCGTACTGCCCGACGGCACCGCTCTGCCCATCAGCGGCGCCGCTCGGTTCATCCCTGGCGAATGCTACTTCCAGCCATCCCTTTCCCCGGCGCTGCAGCAGCTGCGCGACCAGTCCACCGTTGTCGATGAGGTGCTGCTGCGCACGACACAAACGCCGGTGTCTATCCCCGAGCTAGTCGTGGACGCCATGAAGCGCTGCGATCACGACCTGCTACCCACGTTCGCTTCTCATATCGTCGTTAGTGGCGGTGCCTCGCTGTTGCGCGGACTGACGCAGCGCGTGGAATCTGACGTGCAAACCTGCCTGGCCAGCACCGGCGGCATCCACAGCGTCGGTAGCGCACGCGTGTACGCGGATGTCGAGCGGCGCGATGCCGCCTTTGTGGGTGGCTCAATCTGGGCATCGCTGCCGGCGGCGCAGGCGTTGTGGGTGACGAAGGCCGACTACAACGAGGTGGGGTCGATGGCTGTGGTGCGCGGCGGCTTTTAGGCTCGTTATCGACGATCAGACACCGCAGACCCCGAGGAGCGATCGAGGCGGCTTTGGCCCTTGTGGTCTCTCTCTCTCTCTCTGTGTGTGTGTGTGTGTGAGCACCTTCGTTGGTGTGCTGCTGCCGCTGCTGTGCGCACGCTTGTTTGCCCTCCCGCCTTCCGTCGACGTATAAAGCGACAGCGCCGGTCCGGGGGAGGGGCGAAGGGCACGAAAAAAGGCAGACCCGTATCCGTGCAGCTCGCCTCTGCGGCAGTCCAGCTACACCCCGCTCGTCCCTGTATGTGCCACCAGCGGGGCGCAGCGACATCGTTCCGGGCAGTCCTCCTTCCTCCCTCCAGAAAAGATGGCGACGAAAACGTCTCATGTACAGTGTGTGTGTGTGTGTGTGTGTGTGTGTGTGTGGTGTGCCTCTGTGGCGCTCCCGAGGCTGCGGCAACTCGACTCGTCTAGCAACGCTCTCACGCGTGTGTGGCATGACGGTGTAACACCGTGGTGCGAGCGCGTGCATTCTCCACTGAACGCTCGAAGGGCGCCAATCGCCGTCATCCCTTGTGCCACACGAAAGCCAACAACAGCATCGAACACAAGACCGCATGCACCTGCAAGAGAAGGTCACACCGAGAGGTGGCGACGAGGGTGGTCTTCTCGCTGTGTGGGGAGGAGGAGGGGGAGAGGTATGTTCCCGAGCTGCTTGCTGCTAAGCTGCTCACGGGCTACCCCCTCCCCCAAGCTGTCCCACGCGAAAAGACGAAGGAAGGAAAACTTTTCTTTGTTGTCGCCACCGAAGCACAGATGGAAGCAACGGCTGCGTGTGTGTATGTGCGTCGGCGGGGCGGAGAGTGTGGCCGCACCCAGAACAGCACCACAGAGATCGTGTTGCCGCACAGCGAACTGCGACGCTGCACTTCTCAGTCTCTTCTGTCTCTCTCTCTCTCTCTCTTCATGACTGCACCGCCCTCGCCATGATCCCTGTCGCATTCCTTCTTCATCCTTCTTAACACACCCCAACCCCCACCCTCGCCATCTCTCCTCCTGTTGCTCTGCGCATCCGCTCCGTTGTCGGCGCCGCTGCTCTGCAGGACCCTGGAATAGCAATTCACAGCCAGCAAGAATCACACGCACCAAATCGCCAGTCGTTATAAGAAAGCAAACAAGGCAGCACACAGAGGCAATACGGTAACACCTCCCTCTCTCTCTCTCTCTCTCTCGCACGCCGACACACAGACACACGCTCGCGCGCTCTCGCAGTCCCTCATTCTTCACTTTTTTGTCCCCGCGCAGGCGCGGGCGAGCGCGCAGACAGAGACGATCGGAAGCGGCAGAAGCTCCTCTCTTCCCCGCTTGCGATCTACAGCCTTTCCTCCTCCCCCTCCTCCTCCTCCATCTACGCCGCCGTCTTCTTCGGCCTCCGACGCACACAGACGCATACACCACCTCCTCTTTTGTTTTCTGTTTTTGTTTTGTTTTTACTCCACTTGTTTGCCCTTCTCTCTCCCTATCATTGAGATCCACCCACCATACCTCCCCACCCCCACCCACCCACCCCCACCCACACACACACACACACATCTCCCTCCCTCCTTCCCATCCCTGCACGCAGAAACCCCAACACGCACGCTTCTCTTCTGTCCTCATATTTTCTCTAGAAAAGACTTCGGCTACATTCTCTCTCTCTCTCTCTGGGTGTTGTGTTGCGTTGCTTTCCCTTCTCTTCGTGTCGCCATCTTTTGCGTGTGGGTGCACCGTCTCTCCCTCGTTGTGCTGGTGTGCGTGTGCGTTGCCACCCTACCCCTTCCCCCTTGCTCTCTTCTTTCTACGTATTTGCTGCCCCACTCTCCCACTCTGTCTGTCCCCATCTTTCACGTGTGCTCGTGTTTTCGCGGTCGCCGTCTCTCTTTCGCCGGTGTGCCTGTGTGTGTGTGTATGTGTGCCTCTTAACACACTGCTAACAACGTTCACGTACGTCTCCCTCCCTCTCTCTTGTGCTTGCGCTTCACTTTCTGTGTGCGGGGTGGCGTCTGCCGAAAAACAAAATACAAAACCGGGGAAGCACGCGTCGTCGCCTCCCGCTGTTGTCTGTCGTCCCTCTCCTTCTTGGAGCTCTTTGCTTAGCTTTCTGTGCTTCTCGACCTCCCGCTGTCCCTCCCGTGTGCGCGTGGGAGAGAGGGGGGTCACCGGGTAGAAGGGGGTGCGTGCTTGGCTTGGCACGTGCGTCTCCGTGTTCATGTATACAGTCCCCGTGTCTTCATCTTCCATTCTTTCTGGCTTTTCCTATTAGTGCTGACACCTCCACGGTCGCTGCGGTTGGGAGTGGTGCGGTCGTCCCGCCAACCAGCATCTGCCTTGCCTGAAACAGTTCGTTCGCGTTGCGTGTGTGTCACTCTCGGTCGGTCGGTCGCCTCTCGCTCCGTGTACCTTCACGCCTCTTTCTTCTGCTGTGGCGCGTTGTCTGTTCCTCTCGTTGAAGGCCAACACCGACCAACGCCGGAAAACTCGCCACCTAAGACGAACCGACGAGGGCACGCAGACATACGCTGCATCGAGAGAGTGAGCAGAGGGGGATCTGCTGTCCTTCTCTAGCACTTCGCTTACAGAGCCACCACCCCCTTCTCCCCTCTGCGCAACACAGCATTTCTTAGCTCGAGTGAGGTGGTTGCCGGTCCCGAGCGCCCCGCGTACTCGCAGGCAACACGTACACACAGTGGCGCCAGAGGGTCTGCCGCAGCCGGCCACCACACCCGCGCGCACTCTCCGCTGGTTTAATTTTTAATTTTATTGGTTTCGGAGAGAGGGTGGAGAGTAGGGCGTCTGCATTTCGCTCGCGTCGCATCTCCGCAACACGCAGCGCTGCTGCTTTTTCGAAGCGCCGAGCAGAGAAGTGGCAGGAAGAGTATCAGAGTTGCTCCAGCTGGGTTGTTCGCTTCAGGTCCTCTGTGTGTGTGTGTGTGTGTGTATGTTGTAGTGACGTGTTTGAACGTTCTTCTCTTCTCGCTCCTCTCGCGCTCCTCTCTTCGTGCGTGCGGGTGTGAGCGTGTGCCTAGATGCGCACGGTGTGTGCCGATCCCTGCCCGCTTGGCTCTTCCTGCTTTGGTCTCCCTTCGTTTGCTCTTTCGTTGTTGTTTCGTGCCTGTGCACGGCCGGCACTCGTGCGCCGCTCTTCTCTAAATCACTTGCTCGGCTGTATTTCTCCAGTCCTGCACCCACGGCCACACCCCCTCTATCCACATAAGGCACGGCTTCGACGTATCCCCGCAGCTTATCCTCACGCCTTGCCTACCGAAGCGCGATTCGAGGGCACACACACACACACACGCGCGCGCGTAAACCATGGAGCACTCAGGTCGCGGTGTGCTGTCGCCAGCGCGGCGGTGTAGCTCGGTGCCGAGGAATCTGGAGGGATCACGCAGCAGTCCGAGCTCTTTCTACGCCTTCCCGTCCACCCTCAACGACATCCTGTTCGGTCCCCGACAGCGCCTCACCAAGTACGCAGACGGCATGCAGGCCTTGCCGTACGCCAGCTCGGCACCCACTATCGAGGAGGCAGAGGTCGCCGCTGCCGGTCCACTCGCCGACGCACGAGCAGAAGACGCGGCCGCCGCAACAGCCACCGAGGCCGTCAAGTCGCGCTCCCGGGAAGCAGCAGCGAAGCAGGCGGCGAAGGAAAAGGTCGTGACGGTGGCACCGGCCGAGCAGGAAGCCGCCAGCAAACCTCTCGAAGAGGACTCTGCTGCGGTCTTGGCTGTTGCTCCAGTGGAGACTGAGAGCGCGGCGACAGCGCAGATAGGGGCGGACGCGCCGGACGACGCTGCAGCGCCCACTGCAGCCCACGAGGCTGAAAGCATGGCAAAGGAAGAGGAGGGTGGTAAAACGGACGCCTCGCTCGACTACGTTGCCAATGAGGCACCGTCACGTACCTTCATAGTCGTCACCGCCGACGAGGCGGAGGAGGACACCGCCACAACGGATGACGCTGCTGCTGCTCCTGCTGGGGAAGTAGCAAACAGTGCCGGCAGGGCCGACGCGAAGACAGTGCCCGAGGCGGCTGCAGTAGAGCAGGAGGAGGGATGTGAGACCGCTGAGGAAGCACAGAGGTCGTCCGATGCCGCCGAGAGGGTAGGCGCGGAAGAGCGGGAGACCGCCACGGTGCCGCACAACCACGGCCGGGATGAGGCGACTGCGGTGGCGGCGGAGCCACCGCAACTGTGCACCACGTGTGAGATGGTGGCCTTTGATGCGGCGCATATCGCCGCGTGGATGATGAAGTACCGCCATGAAACGGCGTACGTCCCTCCCGGGGTGCAGCGCTTCGTGCACGAGTTCAACGAGCGAGCGGCCAAGTTCACGCCGCTGCGGATGGGTGGCACGAGCCCGACGCCGAGTGCCATAGGAACTGCCGCAAAGAAGGGGAAGAAGGTCAGTCTAAGCCTCAGCTCCGTCGGCAGCTCGAAGACTGGGGTCGGCGCGCTGGCAGACCTGCCCAGCCGGGACGGCGGCGGGTTCAGCTCCTCTGCTGCCCTGCGCACCGGCACCAGCGTCGCAGTGAAAAAGTCGAATGCGTTGGAGGCGCTCGGTGATGTGTGGGAGGGCCGCCAGGAGGCACCGATCTCGCTCGCGCAGGGCTCGCTGCGCCGCCGGGGTCTGTTCGGCGAAGTGGAGAAGAAGAAGATCCACCACATGGTGGTGGCGGTGCTGAACAAGGTGACCACCGACCCGGTCAAGTTTCGCGAAGTCAAGAACGAGCTGCTGCGCCTACCCATCCCCGAGGCAAACGCGGAGCAGATGACGAAGATCGTGGACGCCTTCTTCACCAAGGCGGTGCGGGAGCAGCACTTCAGCCACAGCTACGCCGACCTCATCGCGGCCCTCTGCAAGGTGCCGCAAGGACAGCACATCGTCGGTGACAAGACACAGAGCCTTGAGTACCGTCTGCGCATGGCATTGCTGAAGCGCTGCCAGGCCGAGTTTCTGCAGAGTATCCGAGCCGAGGAGACGGACGCGTCCAGTCCGACGACGATGGCGACGGCGGCGGACGACATGTCCTCCCCGCTGGTGTTCGCCATCGAAGGCGCTCAGGCGATCGGCGGCGAGACGGAGAAGGAGCGTCGCGACCGCATGTGTGGCAACGTCCGATTCGTGTGCGAGCTGTTCCTGCGCGATATTGTCGCCGCTTCTGTTATTTCCGTCATCTTCCGTATCTGCTGTCTCGGCTCCGAGTTCGGGGAGTTTGCCGTGCCGCCGTCGTACACACCAACGGAGTCGCAGGTGGACGAAATCATCACCGTCGTAAAGACCGCCAAGGAGCGCTACTTTGTACACTCCGCAGAGGGGCGCCGGATGCTGCCGCAGCTGCTGAGCCAGCTGGAGTACTGGGTGAAGCACTATGCCATCAGTCGCTGCCGCTTCGTGCTCATGTCTACGGTCGATGGCCTGCGTGCCATGCTGCCCAAAGAGCCGGCCTCGCCGATGATGAGTGGTACGCCGAGTGTGGCGGCTTTCGTGACGCCTCAGCTGACGCACATCTCGCCGACGCAGTCGCCGCCGCCTTGCGACGTCTCTGAGCAGGGGGTGGTCTCCGCAGTCTCACCCGCCCCACTGTCGGTTGCAGCGGCATTACCAGTAGTCACTGCGGCAGACGCGAGCGGGCAGCTGTCGATGAGCTCCACGATGGTGGGTGGGCAGCCTCTGCCAGCACCACGCAGCAAGCAGGTGGGCAGTGTGAGTCATAGTGACTCGGCCGGCTCGATCAACGGCATGGCGGCCACCGAGTCTCCTGTTACTGGCGCCATCACACGCCCCATCGTCACGCTAACGTCGCGGTCAACTCTTCAGCACGTGCGCCCTGAGGCTATCGCAAAGCTGATGGCGGCCTTCTCCAGTGGCCAATGCAGCGCCGACGAGGTGGCCGTGCAGCTCTTCGACACGTATGGCAATGTGCTGCCGGCCCTCGGGGCGTGGATGGACCGCTGCCTCTCCGTTGTCAAGGAAGAGAAGACACGCAAGCAGACCGGCGCCGTTCTTGTTGCCTGCGTAGAGCAGCTGACGGCGCACACGAACGCGAGCAGCGAGGAGGCGGCGGAGACGGTGGCAATGTGTCGCGAGCAGCTGCACGAGGCAGCCGTGGAGGCCCTGCAGCGCGCCATCGAAGGTAAGCTCTACGAGGACCTCCACGTCTTTCAGTTCTGGGCACAGCTCGTCCTGTCCGACCACGCGCGTTTCGTCTACGACGAGGAGCTGTTGAATGAGGGCCTCGAGCTGCTCGTGTACACTGCTCCACCCGCCGTGCGCAGCTACCTCGTCGAAGTAGGAAAATACATGACAAATGTACTCGTCGCCCCGGAAAAGTTGCCGTGGCAGGCGTCGACGGAGGCACAGTGCTTTGTGCGGTACCGACCGCTGCTTGTGCTGCACAGTCTCGTGATGCCCGGCGGCCCCAGCGAGGCGCAGGCGCTGCTCGATAACATCGTCAGCTTTAGCGACGTGCGACAGCAGTCGCTGGAGTTGCGGCTCTACCACGCCTTCCGCACCGGCTCACCGTCCCGAGAGGTCATCTTCGAGCAGCTGCGCACGTCACCGCGGACGACAAGCCGCGACTCGACGCTTGCTGCGGAGGTGCTTAGCGCGCTGCTCATCGCAGAGCTGTGCTCCAACGGTGATGCACTCGTGGAGGACAACATGGACCTCCTTCAAATCACCGTCGACGGCGTGACACGCGCGGAACGCGAGATCGCCATTGTGACCGAGGTCTACGAGATTCTCCGCTACACGCCTCGCCCCATGATGATGTCGGCCGCGGCCCGAGTGCTGCGCAAATTTGTGTGCATGCACATCGTGTCCGACGAGACGATGGAGCGGGCAGATCGCTTTTACGAGGCGGAGCGCGACGGTGCCATCGAGAAACCAACCCAAGAGGGCGTCCGCACGCTTGCTGCGCCGCCGAGCGCCGAGCTCCCGCGTATTATGGATCGCCGCGGCACCGATGACGTCCTGCTCAGCGGCAGCATTTCTATGCGCTCCGTGAACGGCGCAGTGGCTACGAATAGCAACGGCAACGGCAACAACGGTGGCGGTGTTGGCGGGGGAACGGGGTCTGTGGATGGATTGCAGAGCTCCAACGCCAGCAGCTTCGGTGAGTTCCGCCCCCGCGACAGCCACCCACCGCGCCGCGATGCAGACAGCGAGCACACCAGCAGCCGCCACTCGCAGCGGCAGCTGTCACCACGGCGGAGCAACCAGAGCAACAGCTCCTTCCAGACGGCACGCGGCGGCGAGGACAACAGCAAGCGACTGTACCGCAACTCCTACAAGAACCGTCGGCGCAGCCAAGGTGAAGGCGGAAACGAGCGGCAGTCCAGGGCAGGGGGCAGCAAAGACGAATCGCCGCAGCAGCAGCCCACAGGGTCGTTGTCGACGTCATCGAACTACGCTAGTAGTCGCGATGGTAGCCGCCACGGCGGTGGGGGGGGCCGTTACGACCGTCAGCACGGCGGCTCGCGCGCCGGGCGAGGCAGCGGCCACTTTGACCGTGGTCGTGGCGGTAGTGGTGGTGGCCGCGGCAACGGCACCGCACTTCATCGAGGGAGTGGCGGCGGTGGCAAGGCTGAGTAATGGTGCGGATCTGAGTCGATGTATTTTGGTGCTGGCGGGGAACGTAAGGTTTGCAAACTCTGGCTGTCGAGCTCTATTTTCTTCTTTCGTAACTCGTGCTGCAGCTGTCTCCCGCGACGTTGCGTCTTGCAGCTGCATTGAAGCCACACACGTATACACACACACACACACACACACAGACACAGACACAGACACAGACGCGGTTGCAGCGAGAGCGATGAGCTCCAGCGCGTGTGTATGTGTATGTGTGTGTGTGTGTGTATGTGGCAGCTCGCAGCTTTACCAGTAATCGAAATGATGACGCCACCGAGCTCAACCGTCGCATGAACAGCTGTGTGTGTGTGGGGGGGTGGGTGGGTGTGCATGCCTTGTTGGGCATTGCCGCACCCCCGTCCCCTTGCCCCCTTTTCGCCTCGCCGTGCTCGCGAGAAGCGAAAGGTGGACCCGTGAACGCGCGGTTGCTGCCATGCGGGCGACGGTGGCTATGCGCAACACACCCGTGCTCGCGCCTGTCGAGGACGCGCGTCACGGCGTGCCCGTCAGCGTCGTCGCGACTTTGTGTAGCGCAGCGTGCGCTTGTCCGTTTCTGTGTAAGCATGAGTTTGAACGCACACGCACGCGCGGCTCCACCTGAGCAGATATGCAGTCGTCTCCGCATTCGCGACCATCTCACGCCCCACACCCCCTCCCCACTCTCAAAAAGAATTCGCCGCAAGCACACCTCAAACACATATATAATACGCCGACCTCAAGCGGCGCACCACTTTGCAGAAGACCTGGTGCTGACGGTCTTCTTCTCGGCCTCACCTCTACTTACTACTCGACAACGCTGGCCGGTGGCCTGCGCGTCCTTCATAATCAGCGAAAGTCTGAGGGGCTTCGCCGCGCGGCGTGCCTGCACACACCGCTGCTGCCGCTGCTCTTACAAGAAGAGAGAGAGGGTCCTTGGGTGAATCAGCACACCCGGCGCGCGGCCTCATGTCATCTAACGCCTCGAAAACTGAGACGCCGGCGTCGTTACTGGCAGAGGACGCTACCATGACGTCACTGGACCGGCTGACGAACCTTGGCACCTCCATCTTCTTCACCCCACCCTCCGTCGAGCACCCTAGCGCGGCGAGCGAGCTGGGGTCCAGCCATGCGCCACCACCGCCACGTGTGCAGGACCTCGCTAACGTCGTGTTGCCGCTCGCCTCCGCTGAGGCTCGCGTGAGCAATGTGCTTTCCTTCGCGCGGCGGCCACTCGAGATTGTGGAGTCGATCAAGGGTTTGCACGAGCTGCATCAGAAGGGCGGACTCACAAGGGAGGAGTTCGCTCAAGCGAAGCAGCAGATCCTGGACTCGGCCGCGTCCTCGGCGTCCACGTACAAGAGCAAGTCGAAACGGTCACGCGGGCGCCGCCACCGTCGCCGTGGTCGCCGTTCGCGCAACAGCTCGCGCTCGGCCTCTACGTCGACTCGCACGCGACCGTCCCGCAATGCCCGCTCGCGCGCCACCACTGGTGTTGACACCAGGAGTGCCAGCCACCGCCCCAGCCGTTCCTCGTCATCGTCGAAGTCGTCGTCTTCGTCGTCGTCGTCGTCGAGCAATCGCTTCATCATTGTGCCGCGCTCCAACGTATGGCGCACCCTCAATGATCCGATCGAGGGCTTGCTCGGCCACCACTCGACAGAAGGCCACCATGTGCGCGTTGCATACAATGATGCGCCGCGGCTCGTGCGCTCCCCGCTGCTGAGCAGGGGGGGCGCCGTCGTCGGATTTGGCAGCCGTGAGAGAGGAGGGCAAGAGGAGTGTTGCGCCGGTGCGCACGGGCGGCACGGCTACCAGGAGATTCCTTCTGAAGACCCTCTCACAAGCAACTTGGCGAGTGGTGCAGCGGTGCCGACGCCAACGCTCGCCACTGCACCAGGCACCAAAGACGGCGTCTTCGCTTCCCCCAGCGGCAGCGCTATCGGCGCCGCGACCGCAGCGACGGGCAGCAGCGTCGCCCGCTACGCCACCGTTCCCGACGGCCGTGGCAAGGCCACGTATGGTGCCTTCTTGCACCGCGACGACGATGCTCGTGCCGGCGGCCCGGCACCGCACATTCACGCGGTACTCAACAAGGAGGATGTTGTGTGCATTCAATACTTCAACAGCCGCGGCGGCTCTGGCAATCACTTCCGCGACGTCGAGCTGCACACCTCCCAGCTCCGCGACCCGATCTTCGTTCACAAGGGACAGTCTCAAGTCATTCCAGCCAAGCCGCGTACCTCAGTCGCCAAACCCAGCCGCGACGAGCCAGTCATGATGGCGATGCCGACCCGAGACTCGCAGGTCTTCCAGCTGGCGGAGATGACGCTGGAGGAGCGCTGCGCCTGGGAGGAGATGACGACAACGCACTCCTCTTCCTCCAAGTCCCGCAGAGCCAAGTCTTCGTACTTTGAGCAGAGCTTCAACTGGTATTGGGTGGACGTGACGGGCAGAGACGCCAGCCGGCAACAGTACAACGCGATGCTGCACTACCTAACTAACCGCTTCAAGCTGTGCGAATCGTTTCTCGTCGACCGCGAGCACACGCTGGTGCTGCCGCAGGTTTGCGAGTCGCCCATCTACGCTGGCCAGTACCTGCTCAACTTGCGTGTGGCGACCGAAAAGATCGCCATCTCCGACGATAGCGTGATGGAGCTGACGAATCGGTGGATTGTCGTTGTGGACCTGAAGCAGCACATCGTCATTACCCTGCACCGCGTCGACACGCACAGCATGGCGAACTTGCGCTCACAGTGGAAGAGGGTCATCGAGAACAGCAACGTATCCTTCCAGGAGTTCCTTCTCAAAATCATCGACGACGCCATCTACACGTACCACCTCAGCCTCGACGTGCACACGGCGCTCCTTGAAAAGTGCGAAGCGAAGCTGTTTGTGGAGAAGCCGGCTGTGACGACGCCGGAGGTGTCCGGCCACTACATCGATAAGCAGATTCTGCACCACTTCGCCGGCAGCTCGCGGTCGCTGTTTCTGCGCCGGCTGCTGGACGAGCAGGACCGCTCGCCGATGGACAAGGGGGAGATGAACAGCTTCCTGCACCACCTGCACCGTCGCACGAGCGTGCAGCACCGGATGATCAACGTCACCCAGGCAGTCCTGGCCAAGGCGTTCACGAAGCTGCGACTGTGCTCGCGTGAGATGGCGGGGCAGATGTGTGCGTCCTGCATTGAGATCAGCGACCGCGCCCTGGAGGTGCGGGATGACGCCAAGACGCTGCTAAACCTGCACATCTCCCTGCAAAGCTTCCGCACCACTGAGCTGATGGCCGTGCTGACGCGTGTAACGATGCTCTTTACACCGGTGACGTTCCTGGCTGGCGTGTATGGCATGAACTTCCAGAAGAACTTCCCGGAGCTGACGTGGGACTACGGCTACCCCTTCTTTTGGGCCCTGTGCATTGTCCTGGTGATCGCCATGCATGTCCTCTTTCTGCGCAAGCACTGAGGCGCCGGCGCGTGTTCTAGGCGTACGGGTGGGGTGGGGGGAGGGGGGCGGACCTGTTCAATGGATGAACTGCAGCTCCAGCCACCACCACTAACCCTCTACCTCTGCTTTTCTTTTGGTGTCCTCCGCGGACAGTCGCTGTGTCTTTGTAGATGTATGCGCGCGCGCGCGTGGATGGGATTGTACTCGTTTGTCTGCGTGCGTGCGTGTGTGCGTCTCTCTCTCTCTATATCGTTTTCTTCCCGCTTGGCGTAATGATGCGCCGCGTCTAACGGCGTGTCGGTGTATGCATTGGTGCCGGTAAAAGGGTGGTGTGGTGACGTGGGGAAGATCACAGGAAGAATGAAGCCGGAGATCGCTCAACCCGAGCGCCATGACCCTCTACGCCTGCCGCCGCTGTTGGTGCTGCCGGCGTGTCTTGTCGCTGTTCTTGTCCCCATCGATTTATCGTTCTCGCGGTGCATTCCGCCTTACCCTCCCCCACCCGTCGACCCTCGCTGCGTCTCTGTCGCGCGCTCCCTCTCCGTCTCGCCCGCCTCCCTCCCCCCTCTCCCATTTTTTTCTCTCGTAGGTGTGTGCATCTGTGCTCCTGGTGAGACGGAGTGGGGTGGGGGCACCCCGCAGCGCGTGGCATCTCTCCCCCCCCCCAGGTGGGGGGGTCATTCGTGCACCCAAACTCTGTCTCTGGGGAGGAAGCTCAGCGGCGCACCCCCACCCCCCCCACCCTCTCCCTCCTATATCCCTGCCAGTGCGGAACCGCTTCTCCTGGCGACAGGGTCAAGCACCTATAACGCAGGGAGGACAGAGCAAGATGTCGCTGCGGATGTCGGCCGTCAGGTGCCGGATGGCGTGGCGCCGGAGCGACCTGCGACAGCGCACACGCACGATTCATGTGATGGGCAGAGTGCCGGCGTGACTCGAACGCATCCCACCCCCGGCCCTCACACTGTCCTGCTGCTGTGGGGAGCCTGTGCCATCGCGATGGAATCGCACCGTGTGGCGACCGGCACAACGTGAGCGGCTGTGGGGCGACCTGTGAGGCGGGGTGGGTGGGTGGGTGGCGGGTAGAGTTCGAGGCTGAGGCTGTGCCCTCAGATGGCCGAGTTGGCGCGTTGCGGTCACGTGTGTCTCTGCAGCTGCTTCGCACCAGGCGATAGAGGCCTGTGACAGGGCCGGTGCAAGAGTGGGGCTCGACCTCATGCTGCATGACAGAGAAATGAACATGCTGCAGCACAGAGCGCAAGCGTGTCTCGGTCGCTAACCTCTGGTGGACCACCTTCTCTCTCATCGTTGTTTAGTGTGTCTGTGCATCCAGTCAACCGCATCCGACTGTATCGATTAAAGTGTCGGCAGTGAAAGTCGCCCAAACCGTTACACACACGCGCACGCACGCACTGTTCGCCTCTGCGGGTCCCCATACCCTCCTCTCTCGCATCTTTTACTCGGCCTTAGAGTGAAGACGTAAAGGGTGGAGGCGAGACAAGAGACCTGGAGGAAGAGGGTGTGTGTGAACGGTTGATAGGGTGTTTGAGGTGGTTGCCTCTGATGGGGCTGGGGAGGGAGAGGAGGGGCTCTGGCGCGTTGTGTAACCCTGCGTCGCTAGCCTCAGCACACCCGAGTAGCCCCCAACCTCCACTCTCAAGCGCAGAGACACAGGCATGCACACGTAGAGGATCAGTGGACCCTCGTAGGCGGGCCACGAGCCTCTGACGTCCACAGCTGGTTCACATCTAGCTACTTGGTGATGTCTCTTCGCTTTCCACCTTCTCTCTCTCATGGCAATCATGCGCACGTTCCAGGATTACGCATCTCGCGAGTGCTACAAACACACACACACACACACACACACAACGCTCAGCAGTCTCCACCACTACCACCACCACCACGCTCCAGGCCGCCCCAGCCTTTCCTTCTCGCTTCCCTTGCAACCTCTGCTGAATCACAGACGTTGTCGCTGCCGTGCGCGCCCCTCCTACCCTTTCTCCTCCTCGCTCAGTCACGTACGAGTCCACAGAGGTTGGCGAGCTCATACACATCCAGACACACGCACACAGGGGCCGTTACCCCGCCCCCCCCCCCACACACACACAGCCTACGTCCGCCCACCCCGACAGCCTTCATCTCTTTTCTAACACCCCAGACACCAGACACGCACACCGACATTCACACACACACACACACACACACACACACACACACACGTGTATATACCAGTCGGCTTATTTTACTCGTCTACCTCTCGCTCTCTGTCTCTTCGTTTATATATATATATATACATATATACATATATATATACATATCTGGGCGAACGCACACAGCTGACGCTTCTCTGCACCTCGCTCCCTCGCTGCTGTGCGTGCCTGTGTGACCGGCCCTGCCAGTCTGTGAGAGCTCATTGCACGCGTTCTCCTTTTTTTTTGATTTCTGTTGTCTCGCCACGCCCGCCTGCCGTGGCTCTGTCCGCGGGTGTTCGTGTGTTTTGCCTCGGCACTTCCTCCCTCTCCGCCATATCGAGTTGAACCCCTCTTACCTCCCTTCGTCATTGATTAGTCACCGCAATGGAGTCCACCAATGTGGGTGATGCGTACGCGGAAGACCGGTCTTCGAACGGCGCGGAGGGGAATAGGTCGATGGACACCTGCCGAGGGTCGTCGCTGTGCTCGCAGCTCAGCAGCGACGATCGCGGTGAAGACATCCATGCGCAGCGCAGCGACTGCCTGGCTGTTACTTCCAGCAGTAGTAGCGACACCATCTTTGCGGACGACGAGGACGACGCTCCTGTGAGTCGTCGTGCACTCCACAGCCGCGTGGGCAAAGCTGGGAGCGCTGCCGATGTCGCCGCTGGTCCATCCCCTGTGGATGCGGACGACGACAAAGACGCCGAAACGGTGCCAACAGCAGTGGGGCTCATCAACGAGGGCTGTACCTGCTACCTTAACTCACTGCTGCAGCTGCTCTTCCACATCAGCTACTTCCGCACCGCAGTCTACCGCATCCCTGTCGAAGGCGACGACGGGCCGTCAGTGTACAAGGCACTGCAGGAGACCTTCTTCCAGATGCAGGAGCGCACCACGCCGGCGCGCACCACTGTGCTGACCAACGCCTTTGGCTGGGGCCGCAAGGAGCTGTACGTGCAGCACGACATCCAGGAGATGGCGACTCTGCTGCGCGACAACTTGGAGGAGCGGATGAAAGGCACCGTGACGGAAGGCGCTATCAACCAACTGTTCGAGGGGCGTGGCGAGCAGTTCGTGGAGACGCTGGACAAGTCGTACGTCTCGTGCCGCGCCGACACCTACTATGACGTGCACATCCCTCTTGGCCAGCACAGCACACTGCTAGGCAGTCTGACCTCACTCACCGCGCGCGATAAGCTCGTCGGCGAGAACAAGTACCGTGTGGAACGGGAGGGGATGCCGGTGGTGTACATGGATGCCGAGAAGGGCTACAGCTACACTCGCTTCCCTGCCGTGACCTGGTTCCATCTGAAGCGCTTCGCCATGGACCTGACTTCTCCGACATTGGAGATGCGGAAGGTGAACACGCCGTTGGAGTTCCCTGTCGTCCTCGACCTGCGTTCTCTGGAGAAGCCGGACGCCGCAGCAGCCAGCGGTGGCGTGGGTGCTGGAAGCAAGTTGGGCTCCGCGGTTGTTCCTTTCAGCAGCGACTCGCCCGCCATCTACGACCTGCAAGGGGTTATCGTGCACCGCGGCACGGCACGCAGTGGCCACTACTACTGCTACATCCGGGAGTGGGACCCGGTGGGGCAGCGTTTCTGCCGTTGGCTCGAGTACGACGACGAGAACGTGCGTCAGGTGCCGGAGGACGTCGCGGTGCGTGCCAACTACGGCCGCGGCGCCGGCTCGGCCGACAGCTTCCGCCACGACGCGTCGCTCATGGGAGGGGCAAACGCGTACATCCTCTCCTACGTGCGCCGCGCCGACGCGGCGGCGATTCTCGCGCCGTCGCCGACCGACATCGTATCCGACCGGGTCAAGGAAGCGATGCGGCGTGCCATCCAGGAAGAAGAGCGACAGCTGCGCGAGGCCGAGGAAGCCCGGTTGTCCGTCACGATGTACTGCATCACTGATGCCGCCCTCAGCAAGTACTGCGACTCCGTGTGCAGCACCGAACTCTTCTCCCGCGATATCCAGCAGTGGCGCCGGTTCGCTGACTGCGTCATAACAGTTCGCAAGTCGGACACGCTGGCGGCGGTGTACGAGGCCCTGGCCGCGCAGCCGGAGATGGAGCGGCGTGGCGTGACGGCTTTCAACTGTCGCCTGTGGCGGTGCACCGATGGATCGGCGCTGCGGCCGTCCATAGCTCTTCCGACGTACGCGGAAAACGTCGAGCACAAGGGCCTCGCTCCTCAGCAGCCGCAGGAGTGCCTAAAGGATTTCCTCACCCCGGAGGAGAACACCACCGCGCTGACGATGTGCCTCTACGTCGACCAGGCGAAGGTGCCCTTGCCAGGGCTGCACGGCGTGACGAAGGAGTGGGGCCTGATCCGCAGCATCCAGCAGGACGACACCGGCCGCTGCTACACGGTCGAGATGTCGAGCCCGACAGAGGCGAAAGCACTGCACATCACCCTCGACCACTCCGACTACGCCGCCACAGTCGAGTACGTCGTCACGACCGACAAGGAAACGCTTCCTGTTGCGATGGCTGCCGTCATCGACGGCTGCAACACCGTCACCCTGTTGCTGAGCGAGTCGCGGCGGACGGTGTCGGTGATGCTGACGTGCTACATGCCAAACAAGCGGACGGTGGCCGTGCGCAATGTGCACCTCGAGCTCCCGTTCGGGCACCCCCTCCTGCAGCCGGACCCTGCGGCATCGACCGCCGCGCTACCGGTGCTACCCGTCGTTAGCTATGACCGCGCCCTTATCTTCTTCAAGTACTACGACTACTCCGCCAACACTATCCAGTACGTTGGCAGTCGGGTCATCGACAAGGCAGCCAAGACGTACTGTTGCGGGGCCGTGTACCGCGACTTTCTCGGCGTGTCGGACGACGCGGCACCATCCCCATCCGGCGTCCCAGTAGCAAGGCCGCAGCCGCCACCGCCGTCGATGTTCCGCTTCTTCCTCGAGCGCGGCGACCACACACCGGTCGAGCTCAACGAGCACCTCGACTTGGGGGACTTCAAGTCCGGCTGGGTAGTGGTGGCGCAGCTGCGCGCGGTCCCCGCCTCGTATCGCTACCTATCTATCCTCAACTACTACCGCGACACGCGCAACAGCCTCGACGTGCACATCATCGAGGTGGAGCGCAGCCACCGAGCAAACGACGACGCATACCGCCAGACAACGCTGGAGCGGCAGCGCGGCGCCGTGGCGACGGCGACGGCGTCGTCCTCTGCAGCCAAGAAGGAGCGAACGTCGACAGGCGGTGCCGCTGATGTCGCGCCGACAACCCCGCCTCTGCACTCGGCGGCGCCTGGCGGGGAGTCCGAGGGGGCCGCCGACGCCTCCACCACTGGCGCGCTGCAGCAGGGAGACTCGACAGCGCTGATCAACAGCTCCGAGTCCGTGGTGTCGGATGCGAAGAAGACAACGACACCGAGCACAGGCAGCACTGGCGACCGCGCCGTCACAGCAAACACGTCCACGACGTGCGGCATCACGAGCAGTGTAAGTCCAACGCCGACGCTGGCCATGGATACCACTGGCAGCAGTGCCACCGCTGTGGCGAACGCGGCGGTGGAGGCCGACCCGATTCGCATCGCCGCCACGCTAAACCCGTACGAGGCGGTGCAGCTCCCCACGCTACACGAGATTTCCGTGACGACGCTACCTACGGAGCACTCGTGCCGCATGCTCTTTAGTTGGAACTACGAGGCCGTGTGCGCCGCCATCGGCCGCACCATCGCCTTCGACCCGAATCGTCTGCAGCTGTACCAGTGCTGCAGCACTGGCGAGCCGGCGCCAGAGGTGTCGCCGACGCCGTACAGCAGCCGACTCACCGTGGCCGATCTGCTCTACCTAGATTCGTACAATAAGACCTCGGTGTTGTACTACGAGCGACTGGCTGAAGCCCGCGAGCAACACCAGAACGTTGGCGTCGTCACCGCCACGCTGCGGGACCACGCGGGCCACGCGCTGCACCGCGAAACCTACAGCGTCGACCTCGCCAGCATCACCCGCCAGGGCCTCGTGCGGCGTATTTGCGAGTCTGTGCCGGCGTGGCAGCGCGAGGCGGACGTGTGGGGCACCATGCAGGACACCCTTCAGTCACCGCACTTCACGCTGAGCTTCGTGGACTCAGCCAGGCACGTCATCGCGGCGATGCACGAGGTGGCCATGTTCAAGACCGGCGCCGAGGAGTCCGCGCTGGAGGCGTCGGCGCTGCGCAAGTTCGAGGTGGATATACAAGCAGCGGCGCCGCTCCAGGGCACGGAGCAGCGGATCGCCTGCTGTCACATGAACTACTCGACGCACGACCGCAGCACGTTACTGGGACAGCAGCAGCAGCGCAGCGCTTTCGGGCAGCCGTTCCTCATCACAATCGACCGCACCACGACGGTGCGCGAGGCACTCGACATAATGCTGCAGACGACCTATCTACCCAAGGGTGCGCTGAACAACGCCGAGGGCTTTGGGGTGATGATGGTGGCGGGGCAAGTATACCACTTCGAGAACTGGGAGGAGCACGTGCACCTGTTCTGGGTGCACACCAAGAATACGTCCCAGTACGTCGCCAGCCTAATGCTGAACCACGCCAAGCCGCGCGAGAAGCCAGGTTCTCGCTACGTTGCCCAGCACAGCCCGCAGCTGAAGATCTCTAATAAGTAGTGCCCCACCCCCTCCTCCCACTCCCACCCCACCGCACCCTGTCCACCGGCGTAGGCGAGGGGTGGCGTCTTCCTATGCTCCCTTCCACCGTGTCGTGTGTCTGTGTGTGTGTGTGTGCGTATGCGTCCTCTTGTGTTCGTCGCCTTTGCTTCCCCTGCGCTATCCTGTGAGTGCCACTCTTCCACGTTGTCATCGCGGCTGCGGTGTTGTGTTGCGGGTGCGCCTGTGTGTCTGTGTGACCCCTCCTCCTCCTCTTCTCCTGCCTTTAGATGCGGTGTTGTTCGTGTTGGTCATCAGCAGTGTCGCCTGTTTCAGTGAAAGCACAACCCTGTTTCTCGTGGGAAGGAAAGGGGGTGTGGACGAGGGGACGCTGAAGGGGTTATTCATCTCTGCTCCGGGGGGGGGGGGGGTATGTGTGTGTGTCGTCGTCGTCGTCGTCGTCGTCGTCGTCGTCGATCTTGCCGTCGCTGCAGCCGTTCTCTCCGTCGGTGTATGCGTTGCCTCCACTCCTCCGACAGGCACACAGACAGACGCGCATGATTAGCCGGCGAAGCTGGTGTCCGTTGCACCGAACGACTTCACGTCGCTGCTCCTCCCCTCCTCGCTGGACCGGCTGCCAATGATGAGCGGGCGCTCTAACTCTCCTGAATCCCCGTCGTGTTCGCGTTGATGTTCTCATTCTCGTGCGTTTCGCGCACGGCTCCTGTGTTTGTATGCACCTTTTCTCTTTCTGCCTCCCTCTGCCCACGCGACTTGCATCGGTAGCCCTTCCCTCCCTCACCACCACCGCTGCCCCTCGCACACGCCCAGCATCGTCCCCGCAGATGCGGCAGCGCCGCTGTTAGGATCCTGAAGGAAAACAACAAGGATGTAAGCACGGAAACAGCGGGTGCGTAGCACATGTGAAGAGCAGAGCGGAGGGCATCCCCTTGATGCGAGAGAGCGCATAGCGATGCGCGACGCTCGCCTCCTCTCCCGTCCCTCCACCATGGGCGCTCCCGCTGACAAGACGACCGAGAAGACATGCTACGATGCCTTCTCATGAAGACACCACCCCCTGTCGCGCCCCCACCCCCCTTTCCCTCGCCCCTGCGCGCGCACTAGCCGTGCGTATGCGCCTTATATGAAGAACGCCTTCCCCCTTGCACCCCCTCTTTCTCTCCGTCTTGCACCGACCCCCGTCATCAATCCCCCTCTACCCACGCACCCGTGGGCGCTGTGGCGCACTCGCCAGCGACGCATAGACGACAACGTGGACAACGTACAAGCGCTACACGGCAGCGAGGCGGCATCGACGTAAAGACGGCCCCCCCCGTCCCTTTTCGCTGCCACCCATACACACATAGACGTCATTGAAAACATAAAGGCGTTGCATAGACGCTGCTCAGCGCAGCCTCCAGCCACTTCCCTAGCTCTCTCCTCCCCACCCGTGGCGCGTGCGTTTCGAGGGTCTGTGAAACAGGCCTGCTCGTGTGCGCGTTGGGCGCGCCACCGCATCAACCGAGCAGCCTGCGACGTACTCGCAGACAGACACGACGAGAGAGAGAGAGAGAGCGCCGCGGAGGCTCGCCGAAACCATCAAGCTCAGAAAGAGAGAAGGGCGGACACACACACACACACACACACACGCACACACAGAGAGAGAGAGAGAGGAGGGAGCAGGCTTGTGTTGACTATCCGCATCATCATAGAAGCTCTAACGACACGATTCTTTATTTGCAAGTCTCTATCGATATATGTGTTGGGTGTGTTGAGCCTGCGACTGTGTCTCCTGTTCCCAGAAGCAGATACCGGGCTTGGACAAAACCGCCCACACCCACCGGAGCACGGAAAAGCAGGCACAGAGGCAGAGACAGACAAGATTCTGCACGGGCTCGCTCCCTCCCTCCGCCCCTCCTGAGCACCCACCCACACACCCACCCACACACACACACACATATATATATATATATAACAGCGGTAGAAGATGACGGACGCTTCCAAGTATAAGAAGCTCACCCCGATCGACCATGTCCTCCTTCGACCGGAGATGTACGTGGGCAGCATCGAGACCCAGCCCACGCCCATGTACATTTTCGATCCGGAGAAGGGCAGGATGGTGTGGGAGACGATGCGGGTGAACCAAGGTCTCTTGAAGATTGTGGACGAAATACTGCTCAACGCGGCAGACAACATCAACAACAGTAAAGGGTCGGTGCGGCAGACGTACATCAACATCCACATCTCCGACACGGGCGAGATCACGGTCGAGAACGACGGTGCTGGCCTCCCCATTGTGCGTAGCAGGGAGCACAAGATGTACATCCCGGAGATGGTGTTTGGCCACCTGCTGACCAGCTCGAACTACAACAACGACTCGACGTCGACGACAGCGGGTCGGCACGGCTACGGCGCCAAGCTGACGAACATTCTTTCCACAAAGTTCTCCGTCGTCTGCCGCACTGACGGCCGAGAGTTCCACATGAGCTGGACGGACCACATGCGGATGGCGACGGCGCCGCGCGTGAATCGGGTCGATCCGAAGGAGAAGAACGTGACGCGCGTGAAGTTCATGCCAGACTATGCGCACTTCGGCTTCCCAAGCGCGTCCATCTCGCTCGACATGAAGCGGGTGCTGCACAAGCGCGTCATGGACCTGGCCGCGATGTTCTCCAAGATCGAGGTGCGGCTGAACAACGTGCCCTTCGGCTTCCGTACATTCACCGACTACGCGGGGCTCTACTCGCTACCCGGCCTGGACGGGTCGATGCCGCCCGAGCCGTTCGTGTATACCAGCCCAAACGGCAGCGTCGCGTACGTGCCGCAGCTGACGCAGAGCCCGAAGCGCATCGTCAGCGTCGTGAATGGCGTCGTCACGTACAATGGCGGCACGCACTGCAACGCCGCCATGGACATCCTAGACGCCTGCCTCGACTCGCTGAGCAAGAATTTCAAGAAGAACGGCAAAGTGGTGGACACGAACCGTGTGCAGCGGCACTTCACCGTGCTTGTCTTCCTCGTTCAGGCGCAACCGAAGTTCGACTCGCAGAGTAAGGCGCGGCTCGTGTCGACAGTAACGATGCCGCGCGTGCCAAAGAACACGTTGGAGAAATACCTGGAGCGGATGCCGTTTCTGGAGGCGCACGTGAACAGCATGGACGACCAGCTCACAAATGAACTGAACAAGGAGATCGGCGCCGGCCGGCGGCTGAGCAGCAAGACCCTCATATCCTCCATCACCAAGCTCGTCGACGCTACCTCGTCGCGGCCAGACGGCAGGAACATCCGCACGCTCATCATTACAGAAGGTGACTCGGCGAAGGCGCTCGCCCTCAACTCGCTCTCCAGCGAGCAGAAGAAGTACTGTGGTGTCTTCCCACTGCGTGGCAAGCTGCTGAACGTGCGCAACAAGAACCTGAAGCGGCTCAAGACGTGCAAGGAGCTGCAAGACCTCTTCCTCTCGCTCGGGCTGGAGCTGGGGAAGGAGTACCGATCGCCGGCTGAGCTGCGCTATCAGCGGCTTCTCGTCATGACGGATCAAGACGCGGATGGTTCGCACATTAAAGGCCTCGTCATCAACGCCTTCGAGTCGCTGTGGCCGAAGCTTCTGCAGAACAACCCGGGCTACATCTCCCTTTTCTCGACCCCCATTGTGAAGATCAAGGTGAGCGGCAAGTCCAAGGAGGCGATCGCCTTCCACAGCTTCCGCGACTTCCACCGCTGGCAGCGGGCCCACCCGAGTGCGCGCTACACGGCCAAGTACTACAAAGGTCTCGGCACGTCCACCACGGCGGAGGGAAAAGAGTACTTTGCTGACATGGAGAAGAATGTCATGCAGCTCACCGTCGACGCGAGGGACCACCAGCTGCTCGATAGCGTCTTCGACGCGGCCGAAGTGGAGTGGCGCAAGGAATGGATGACGAAGGCTAATGCTTTCCAGGGCGAGGTCGATATCGATCGCAGCAAGAAGACACTGACCATTCCGGAGTTTGTGCACAAGGAGATGGTGCACTTCGCACTCGTCGGCAACGCCCGCGCCATCCCGCATTGCGTCGACGGGCTGAAGCCGTCGCAGCGCAAGATTTTGTGGGCAATGCTGCGGCGCCACAACTCCGAGGCGTCGAAGGTGGCACAGCTGTCGGGCTACATCTCAGAGGCGTCGGCGTTCCACCACGGCGAGGCCTCGCTGCAGGAGACCATCGTGAAGATGGCGCAGAACTTCACCGGCGGCAACAACATCAACCTGCTCGTGCCAGAGGGCCAGTTCGGCTCTCGACAGCAGCTCGGCAGCGACCACGCCGCCCCGCGCTACATTTTCACGAAGCTCAGTCGGTTTGCCCGCCTGCTGTTTCCCGAGGAGGATGACCCATTACTGGACTACATGGACGAGGAGGGCACCTTCGTGGAGCCGCACCACTACGTTCCCATCCTGCCGATGCTGCTGTGCAACGGTGCCGTCGGCATCGGCTTCGGCTTCGCCACGACGATCCCGTCATTCCATCCGCTCGACGTCTCGGCAGCGGTGCGAGCCATGATCAACGGCGAGTCGGCCAAGCAGGTGGTGCGCAACCTTGTGCCGTGGGCGGTGGGCTTCCAGGGCACGGTGCGGCGCGGCCCCGACAACGAGTTCATCGCGGTGGGCAAGTACACAGCGCACCCAAACGGTCGCTTCCACATTTCGGAAATTCCGTGGATGACGAGCATCGAGGCGTTCCGCCTGCACATCTCGTCCCTCGCCAGCGCGGATGTTGTGCAACGCATCGCCGACTACTCGGGCGCCAACCACATCGACATCGACCTCATCGTGCGCGACGGCTCGCTGACGACATGGGCGGAGTGCGAGACCGACCTAGCACTGGCGCAGCGTATCTACATCAACGGCACCGTCTTTTCGCCAGCCGGCACACTTAGCCCGATCGACTCAGACCTCTCGCCAGTGCTGCAGTGGCACTACGACCGTCGCCTTGACTTGTACAAGCGCCGCCGCACCCGCAAGATTGGGCTCATGGAGATGGACCTCGCCCGTCTTCAGTCGACGCGCAAGTTCGTCGAGCACTTCCGGCAGGGCCAGATCGACTTTCTGAATGCGACAGACGACACGCTCCACAAGACATGCGTGAAGCTCGGCCTCGTGCGCGTGGACGAGAGCTTCGACTACATCTTGAAGAAGCCCATCACCTTCTTCACCCGCACGAGCACCGAGAAACTCCAGGCGGACATAGCCAAGACGCAGGCGCAGATTGAGGAACTGAAGAGGACGACGCCGGTGAAGATGTGGCTGACGGAGCTCGACAAGTTTGACAAGACCTTCCAGGAGTACGAGCGCGTGCTCATCAACTCGATTCAGAAGGAGCAGCGCTCGTCTAGCATCACGGGAGGGGTAGAGCTGCCGGCGCTTCGGCAGCCGCTGCTGCTGCTGGAGGCGTCCGTGAAAGGTGCGACGGCGTACCGCGTGCACGCCTGCCAATACGAGAAGCCGCCGCCGAGCAAGCGCCGCCCTGGGGAGTCTTTCGGTGGCGCTAGGTCGTCGGATAGCGCTGTGCGGGGTGTGGGGAAGCGGTTGGTCGGCTCACGCGCAGTATTCAAGAAGAAGAAGCCGATGGGTAGAAAGAACAACGTCAAGGTGAGCCTATCGACGCGGGTGGCGCAGTTTGCAGGCGCGCAACTCGGTCGTCTGCTGCCACATATTTTGGTGTAATTGAAGCGCTTGAAGTGGGTGCGTGCGGTTGGCCGGTGCGCGTCTCTCCGTGAAAGGCAGGCGAGAGGGAGAGGGAGCGGTCGAGCAGCTGTGGCGGCCGCCGCTTGCTTGCCCCCTCGTCTTGCTCTAGCCTCTGCATGTGTGCTTGTGTGTATTTTGTCCGACGCTCTACAAGAAACCGAAGTGACGGAGGTGGGAAGTGGAATGGGGGGAGGGGATTTTGGTCGACATCGCAACGTCGGCAAGCAAGCGAAGTAAAGGGGATCGCACAGCCTCAACGGCAGCGCACGCGCTGGTGTACGACTGGAAAACTGAGCGAGAGCCTCCGTCCGCACCCACCCACCCCTTCTTCGTCGGCCTTTTCGTTGGCGCCCTCCCTGCGAGCGCTGCTGCTGCTGCTGTTGTTTGCCTGCGTGCTTGCAAGGTTGCGCGGCGTTGTGGGCGTGAGCGCATTCGCTGCTCAACATCTCCCTCCTTTCAAGTAATTCGTTGTAGCGGGTGGGGGGAGGTAAGGTAAGGGATGTGGCGTTGCGTAGCACGTTGTCCTGCTGCCCCCCTCTCTCTCTCTCTCTCTCCCTCTCTCCTCCCTCCCCACCACCCCCGTGTCTTCTTCCCATATAGCACATATAAAGCAGCAACGGCAACAAGGAAGAGATTCGTCCAGTACAAAAGAGAAGCAGCCACACCGCCGACGTGATGGTTGGCAGTCGCACCGTACCGCACCCCCTCCCGCTCTCTCTCTCTCTCTCTCTCGTGCGTTTCCGTGCCGCCTCACGCGGCCACGTTGATGCGATTGGACTCGCACGGAACTACATAACGAGCCTTGGTGGCTGCTGTTAGGAGTATGCACTTCTCGTCGGGCCTGACATGACTTGCGTGCACGCGCGTGCCCGTGCTCGCATGTGGCCCCTTCGGCGCTTGGTGTGTGTGCGCCTGGCAGCTGCACGCTGGTGCGCTTCGTGGGCGCGTCATGTATGCAACGCGTCGATGCTTCTCGTTGCCATTTTCGTCCTCACCACTACCGTCTCTCTCCTCCTCTTTACGCTCGTGACTCGAGGGTCCTGCATGTCCGCTGCTCCACGTGTGCGTGTGCGCCGTTCTTTCTCGCCCGCAGCGGAGGACCGTACTCACGCGCGTGCGCCGACCTCCTAAAGTTCCTCTCTCGCTTGTTGTTCCTTGGCACAGGCGCCGCCATGAACGTGCATCACTACAGCCTTGCTCACTCACTTCTCCCTCACATTGGCACCCCACACGCGCACACGGCTTGACACGTTGATGTGTTTGTTGTTGGGGGAAGGGGCTGGAACGACACGCGTGTGCTACCGTCTTTATGCTCTCTTGGGGGGGGGGGTGTCTCCACACGACATCCTCCCTCCCCCGCACCTATCGGACATGCGGATATACGCTCTGGACACAGCTGAGCTACCACGCTATCACCATCATCTTTTTGTTTTCCTTTCTGGAACCAATCACGGACAAGAGCAACGTTCCCTCCCCTCGCCACCCCACCCTCCAGCGGCACACGTGAACGTGTGTAGTAGAGCGGGGGGCCATCACGATGGAGATCGATTCTCTGACGATTCAGCTCACGAGCCTGCTCGCCCTGCACCGCGACGATGACGCCAACGAGGATGATATCGTCTTCGCCACCCTCGACTACATCCGCGGCGCCCACGCGGTCGCTCAAATGCTGTTGCTAGAGGGGAGGTTCCCTGAGCTGCAGCGGTGCCTGAATCTCTGCCAAGCAGCCTTTGGGGAGATCGTCACGAGCCCCGCGGCAGCGTCCTCAGAGGAGGCTGCCGCTGCCACCGCTGCTGCTCCATCCACGACTCAGGATAGCTCAGGTCCTCGCAGTGAACGCGTGAAGGCGGTGGGATCGGAGCTGAGGCCTTCCTTGTCCCCCTCATCC
Organism: Leishmania major strain Friedlin; assembly: GCF_000002725.2. Lineage (NCBI taxonomy): Eukaryota > Euglenozoa > Kinetoplastea > Trypanosomatida > Trypanosomatidae > Leishmania > Leishmania major. The sequence continues at coordinate 531,345 of NC_007256.2, read as the reverse complement.
GTGGAAGCAGCGGCGGAGAGGCGACGCGCCTCGGTGGTGCTGCGCAGCGCCGAGGACCATCGCGTCTTTTCGGCCTTGGCAAGCCGCACAGCGCAGCTGCAGACGCAGCTGGAGGCTGCTATGCAGGTCCGGCGGGGCCGCGACGCCAACTACTACCTCCATAAGCTTGGCCTGGGGGTCAAGCATAACGACGCGGACGAGACGCTGGACAAGCGCGAGGCGGCAACGAGCATCCGCTTCTTTCAGCGGCAGAGGCAACAGCTGCCCCGCGCCGTGCCGATGGCGTTGCTGTTGCCGCAAGCTCCCAATCAGGACGCATGGGGTAGATGCACGCAGAGGTCCGCCGCTCGTCCCCCGCCCCCGCCGGCTCGTCTCTCGGCGCCTGTGCAGAGCGAACGCAACAGGTCGGCATCGCTCTGCCTTCCTTCGCTCAACATCCCGGGGCCGTGTGGCAGCACTCGCCAACACGCTACGTCCAGCGCGTCGGGGGCGCTTCTCGGTGATGCGGCTCCGCCTCCGTCACCACCGGAGCGCGGTATCGCCATTGGCAGAAAGTCGTACGTTAACCGGTGGAAAGCACCCAAGCGCCTGCCGCCCCTCGTCACGGAGGGTCGCACATTCTGCATGGATCGCTATCAAGCTTACGACGTGGCTGGCGGTGCTCTGCACAACCGGCCGCAGTCAAACAATCACGTCGGGACGCTCGCAGACAAGGACGGAGACGTGGAGGACGACGGTGGCATTTGTGCGGCTCAGCAGCTGTACGGCACTCTGAACCAGAACAGTATACCCCTCTACGCACGCGAGGTGCTGGAGGAGCCGCATCTTTGGAGCTTGTCCGGGTCGTTCTCAAGCGCCTCTGCGAACTGGGGGTCGCCACCCTCCTCGGCGGCTATGACCCGCCCAAATCTCACGGCGTCTTGTTACTCGACCCAGCTGGTGTCGCGTGTCAAGTCCGTCGACGGCGCAGACAAGCATGAGGAGGAGGGCGGACCGCTTGTGGGCGGCGGCGGCGACGTCGGTGGTGACGCTGGCGGCCCAGCTGGTTTCGCTCCCGTCCAAAGTGCGCAGACGAGGTTCCTGCTGCGGACGGCATCGCCGTTGTTAGAGTCGGCCGCGAACAGCCCCGTCCCCGCCTTGTCCTCCTGTTCCTGTTGGTGTGCCAATGATGATGCACGCCATCCTGCCGCCAGTGCCTTCACCAGCGGCAGCCACATGTCGCATCCAGCACAGTCGCCGTCTGACGTGGTGGAGGCTTTTACTCCGCGGCGCCGCTTGCTGCCGGTGTCCACCAGCGCGCTTGCCACGGCATCCTCGGCGACCAATGTGATAGCCTCCTCATCACTGCTTCAGCCACACGTTGGTCCAGGTGTGCCGAGCGACGACGCGCACGTAGCGACCAGCGCCACCGTCACCTCGATGCCGACGCCGCGCTCGGCGCCCCCGGCAGCGCCCAGCAGGACTCTGGAGCAGCTGCGTCCTCCATCGAGTGCAACCGCCGTTGCTTCCCTGTCCTCTCTGACAAGGCTGCCGGCGGTCACGTCCGCGGCCGCTGCAGCCGCGGCCCGCGCGGTGCAAGGCGTTCGGCACACAATGCAGTTCGCGATTACAAGTTTGAAGGCGCAGCATCAGCGTAGTGCCCAGGCGCTGGAGCAGTGCGACGAGCTGGCTCTCTTCCGACTCCCCTACAGCGCTCGCGAAGCCTTGATGGCGAGTCGTGCGCGACAAGCAGCACACGAGTACGTGAGCGGCAGCAGCAGCCCCGGCGGCGATGGAGGCGAGAACTCCGTGCGGAGCGTTTCGCCTGTTTCGGTGGGCACGGCTGCTACCCCAAACTGCCCCCTTACCGCGGCGCAGCTCACGGAAGAGCAGGTATTGCCGCCCGCCTTGCCGTCTGTGGATACGGCAGCGGTCGCCACTGCGGAGCAACACCAGCTGCAGCATCGGAGATTGCCGCCACCGCCACCGCTGTCTCTATCACCGTCGCAGCAGCTCAGCCCAGATGCGGAGGGGCAGCTTCGCGAGCTCCGTGTGGCGTGCGAGCAGCATCTGGCGGCTTCGGAATCCAATGTGCAAGAGATGGAGGCGCTGTGGCTGGCACAGCACCGACAGCTGAAGTCGCGCGTCGCGTTGTCTTGCCTAGAGGACTCCGCAGAGTGGAGCCGGAGCCCCGGCCGCCATCTCATGCACCGCGGGAGCACCAGCCGACGCTCCGCCGAGCAGTACAGTCGCGTGAGCTCCCACTGCGAAGGGCACGCGCGGGGCGCAGCGCCCGCGCACACGACTACCATCCCGCCCTCGCCAGCTCTGTCAGCGTCGCTGAAGAGCGATTCGCCAGTGGCCTCCACCGTCAGTGCCTTGGCGGCGACGGGGGCGACAGGGGCGGGGACGAGGCCGCCCTCCGGCTTGTCGATTCGTGCCTCCGCATCGCCGCAGCAGCGCCGCCGTGGCAGCAGAAGCCCCGCTTGCACCCTCCCGTCTGCCGCCCGCGGCACTACCGCGGCCTGCCCCGTCCACACCGCCGGCGCCGTCTCCAGTGAGGCGACGGGAGTCAGCAAAGACGCCTCCGAGGATAACGCCGTGTTGCTTGGTGCTACGAAGACGATGCGGTCTGTCGCCACGGTACGCCCCCTCGCCACGCGCGCGGCGCAGGCGACACAGGAAGGTGGCGACGCAGCGGGGGCAGGGATGAGCGTTGCCCCTGCCGCCTTCAGCGCTCCGTCGCCTCAGCAGGCAAGGCACAGCGGTGCAGGTGACGCAGCGGGGCTCTACACGTACAGCGCAGCTGTCGAGGCAAGCGGGCCCAATACCGTGGAGGAGACGCTCGTGGCATGGCGACGCACGCTGCAGGCGATGGACAGCCCGTCGACGGCGACGGCGACGGAGGTGGTGCGTGGCTCAGGCGCGGAAGCAGGCGAGCTGAACGCGGCTGCAGCGTGTTCCTTTCCCTCTCACACCAGCTGCAGCCTGGCGGCCACTTCCGTAGCGCCGCCGCCCAGCAGAGCAACCGAGGATGTGCCTCGCATGCGGCCCAGCATTCGGTGCGCAGCTGCTGTGGTCCGCGGCCGCCGTACGCAGCGCTTCGTGTGCGAGGCGCTCCGTCAAGTCTTTCAGCGCGTACTCCCCGGCGACCTCGTCTGCCCTGCGTGGAGGACGGACGCCGCTGCTCGCCCGCAGCCGCCGATCGCGGACCTTCCTAATGCGTCCCTGATCGGCATGAAGGAAGCGGAGGCGAGCGCGAAGGTGTCGGGGTGCGCGGCGCATCGCACTGTCGGATCGATGGCGCGGGTGATGAACCTAACGTCAGGCTCAAGCATAGACTCACTGGCTTCCGCAGGCGCAGCGCGCGTCCTCAACGCCGCCGCGCCGTCGCCGTGGTTGCCGCCATCCGACTTCACGTCCGCGGGGCCGTCGAAAGAAGCGGTGACAAGCGTGATCCGACATGTGAACGCGGCGTACCGCGCGAACGCCACGCTACTTTCCATCGAGGATTGGACAGCTGTGGCGCCGCACATGCTGGCCCGCTCGCTGCCGCTGAGCGTGCGTGCAGTGCGCATCCAGAGGTGGTGGCGTCAGAGGCTCGCCGTTCGTCTGTACCGACAACGTCGCGCAGCGCAGGAGGCCTATCTCGTCGAGGAGGAGCGCCGCGATGCCGCCGCACTGCGGCTGCAGCGGCAAATACGTGTGCACTGGGCCCTAAAGGTTGTCGCGCGTCGGGCTGCGGCGGTTGCCGCCCGGATAGAGCACCGAGTGGCTGCCGAGCGGACCACCGCGAAGCACAGTGGCTCTGTCGACGGCCTCACAGACGGCAGCGTTGCCTTCGGCGCCTCGAACTCGCTCACCACGACGCCGTCCTCGAACCGCCATCTCCGCCGTGTCGTCACACCTCATTCCTGCGGGTGCAGCAGGGGCTCATCGTCATCGCCGCGGGTGCGCCGTGCGCGCTCCGTCCGCATTACGTCGCAGGCTGGGACGGACGGCTCTCTCGCCAGACTCCGCACGTTCAAACTGGCCGCCTTTCCTGCCGCCACCTCTGGTGGGGTGGACAAGGACGCCTCCATCTTCTTCCGCTCCGCTCGAGCCGCCGTAGCCCCCGACGACGTCGACAGACACGTCCGCTCACACCGGCCGCGGTCGCCGTCTAAGGCCACGACAGTGGAGACGGACGCAACGATGGTGCGGACAACGGCTGCACCGCTCTCGGTGCACAGTGAGACAACCAGTGAGCAGCGGCCTTCGACGACACGTCGAGCCGCAGTGCCGCAAATGCAGCCGGAGCTTGTCATCGCCGCCGCGCAGCGCATTCAGAGGTGCTACCGACATCATCTCGCGCGACTTTACACGGCGCGGCTCCGCCGAGAGGTGGAGGTGCTCAGCGCCGTCGTCACGCGACGGGCACCACTCGCCGCGATACGCGTCACCCTGACTGCTGCGCCGCTCTCAGCACCGACGGTCAGGTCGCTGATAGAGTCGCGATCGAGCGACGGCGTCTGCGCCGGAGCTGGCGAGCTCTCAGATATCTTGACTGCTGCCTCGGCGCGAGAGCTGGGCGAGGGCTCGGACACAGCAGTCATGCGTAGCCTCCTCGACGGCTGCACTGGGGATGTGTGCGAGGCGTGCTTGCAGCGCGGGCTGGCTGCGCGGCGCCACGGCGATTACAAACCCCCGCTTGAGCGCGTGAGTCTTCGCGAACTGCAACGCATCCGCCAGGAGCGTGAGGACGAGGCTGCCCAGCAGCGCCAGCTACACGAGCTCGAGCAACGGCGAAAGCTGGAGCAGCGGAAGCGACAGGAGCGGCAGGTGCTGGAGGCATCCAAGACGATCCAGCGAATTGGTCGCGGCTGTCGGTGGCGGCGCTGGCTGCGTGAGCGAGAGCTGAAGGCGAGGCAGCGCGCCGAGCATCACCAGGTAGCGTTGCTGTCGTGCTCCTCCGTGAAGGGGATCCACAGTGTGCAGCTCGTCAGCTCCGACGGCCAAGGCACGCAGCCGGTGATGTCGTCGGAGGATGAGCAGTATCTCCAGTTGGCCGGTGGGGAGGCGGTGACATCGCACATGATACTGCGCCTGCGGGCAACGTACTCGCAGTGGTTCGGGATCGCTACGGACCCCACGAGTGCGCAGTACATCGTATCGCACTGCACTCCCGCTCAGCTGGCCACGGTCCCCACAATAGAAGCCTTTGTGGCGGCCTTCGCCAGCCGCGCCGAGGTCTACAACCGGTACCGTCACACCTGCGCCAAGAGTCTTCAGCTGGCGTGGCGGCTGCACCGGGCACAGCTGCACGGCCGCCGCCAGCAGGGCCGCATTGTTTCCGCAAGCAAATCATAACCGGCCGGCTCTCCAAGATGTATTCAGGCGCGTGCTTGTGGTGCAGCAGAAAAGGAGGCGGGCGGGGGGAGGGGCGGGGTGACGGTGCTCGTAGCAGTGGTGGCCGCTGTCTCATTGCCCAACCCAAACCCCCGTCTTGCCCTGCCCTGCCCTGTCCTCCTCATCGGCGTCTTTTGTGCGGTTTCCTGGTTCATTCTATTTTGCATGTATCTTCCTTCTCTCGGATGTACAGTACCGATTCGAGCAGGATGGGGCTGTGACTGGTGCACTGACCGTCTCTCCGTCACTCTGCACTTGGTAGGTGCGTCGCTGCCGCCGAGGTCTGCGCACTCTTACCCACCCACCCCACACTTCCGTCTGCCTTCAACTGCGCTTGCCGCCTCATCCTCTTCATGTAGGTGGTTGTGCGCCAGCCCGACGTACACCCAAGGGACGCATACGTGCCTGTGGACACGGAAACACGACCTCCCGCTTCTGTCTTCTCACCATCACTACCATGCACACCCACCCACAAACACACACACACACACACACACACGCAGCGCAGACGAGATACGTCGTTACAGCCGTCCACCCTATACAGCGCAAGCGTTGTGGAAACGTGTTCTCGACGAGAGGGAGCGATGGGAAGGGCATAGCGTCGTCCCTTGCCAACCTCCCCTTCCCATCCTTCCCCCTAGCGTGGGATGACATCTTGCCGTGCCGGGTGGTTGGCGCCCGTGAGCTCCACCACCGCCGCCAACACCTCCGCTATCTTGCATCGTGATCACCAACCTCCCTCCCTCTCCCACCCCCACCCTCTGCCGCCGGTGCGCGTCTGTGCATGGTCTGTCTGCCTGTCCGAGCCGATGCACGTTACCGGTCGCTTGCTTGCCTACTTGCTCTCTCTCTCTCTCTCTCTCTCTGTGTGCGCTGCCCTGCTGTGCCATCCCTCAGTAACCAACATACCGCCTCGGAAGGAGGGAGGAGGCGCACGCGTACGCCCCTCAAGGCAAGGGACCGCATCAGGGCCTCCCCCCTGCACCCCCACTCCGCCGACGGGGCGGACTCGTTCTCTCTCTCTCTCTCTTGCTATTTGCTTGGTTATCCTCCCGTCCTGCGGCGTGCAGATGCCCTCGTCGTCGTCACTGCTGAGGTTGTCGCCCATTCGCCGCGCCGCTGTCGCCGTGATGACGCGGGCGTTGCGGGCCACTTCCACTAACATGTCCTCCAGGACACGCGTCACGATGGCCAACGCCGCGGGTGACAACGGCGCGAACATCCTGCGGCCTCCATACCCGACTGAGGGCGGCAGTGTTCCCGTATACTCGATGATGCACGGGCAGATTGACAAGCGCAACTGGGTGTTTCGCAACCCGCAGTGGTGCGAGCTGTGCAACGAGCCGGTTTCCCGTTGGTTAGATCATCAGGGTCGCAAGGACCACGCATTGTTGGATTTGCACTACTCGCAGCTGGCCGAGTGGCCGCGTCGATGGAACCCCGAGGCGGTGCTGTCGACGTTCATGCAACACCTCGGAATCGACAGCGTGGAGCCGTACCACGCTCTCTTCTCCAAGCTGGACAGCGAGGGCCGCACAGAGCTGTACGCGATGCTCGTCAAACTGGAAGAGGCTGGTATGGTGCACTTCGGCAGCAGCCGCGACACCTATCTCAGCCGCATGGTCGGTGGGATGCGCGGGTTCGACCATCAAGGCGCGCTGGTGTTGCACGAGTGCCTGATGGGCCCCTTTCTGCGACTCTTTCCAAACGGCCTCATACAAGATTACTCGAACCTCCTCGACTTCATTTCGTGCGGCTACAATATGGAGACGGTGTACGACATGTGCGGTATGTACACGCTGGACAAGGTGGCACTGCGGGAGCGTTACGGACCGAGCTCGCCCGCCGCGATGGGGCTGGGCGGCGTCGCGACGTGCTCCTCCGCGTCGCGCGGCTACGAAAACGACTTGCTTGCGTCCTTGTCGGCGGCCTCGTCGTCGTCGTTGTCGTCCGCCGCCTCCGACAGCGCGGCCAACGCTGCGAGCGCCCCAGGTGGCGGCAGCGGTACCAAGGGCCGGCTCGCGCAGCTGCAAGCCGCACGGGCCGCGAAGTTGCAGGAGAAGTCAGAGGAGGAAGCCTTCTCGCGCAAGACGGCATTCGTGCGTCAGATCCTCGGGCAGCTGCGGTGGCTGCTGATGCCAGAGCAGGAGCACCCGGCCGGTTTCACGTTCCCACCGCACATCATCACCCTGGGCGAGCTGTGCCTGAAGGGGCTGGTGGTCGCCATTATCGAGGCACGCCTCTGCGAGTACATGGTACGCGCCGAGCCTGTCTGGGTTTCCTTCGGCCTCGAGCGGCGGAAGCTCAAGCAGAGCGCGATCGCGAATGCCGGAGACGTGGTGCCGCAGCCGGTGCAGTACTCGTACCGCCCCATGGCCCGCGACCTGCGCGACCTGTACTCCACCCAACCAAGCGCGCTGGATGCAATGGTGCAGGCGGGCCTACTGAAGAAGAAGCTACCGACGCTGAAGGCGTTTGGGAAGCACGAGGCGTCATCGATGCATGCGAAACTAGTAAAAGGAGGGGCGGCAGCGGTGGACAGCTCACGTGAAAGCCCCTCATCAGCATCTGCACCCCCCTGCTGCGAGCAGGCCACTGCAACAGATCATTATTGGCAAGCCACCCCAGCGAAAGGAAGCGCAAGATCAAGAGAGGGTGCGTCGAGGCGGTGAGAGGCGCGGTGCGGTAGAGGCGGGGGGAGGGTAGGGGCGGTGTCACAGCACCGCGAATGCAATGTCGTCTCCCTCCTCGCGGCCCCCCACCCCATCCCACCCCGCTGCACCCCTTCTCGCACTGACGGGTGATGGGCAATCTTGTTGTTTTGTCCTCTGTCGACTCACCATGCCGTCCTCCGACACGCACCCGCCCGCCCTCCCCCATTCTTTGACCCTTGACGTGTCTTCATGCGCCAGCCAACGGCGTGGTCACGGTGTCGGCGTGCAGAGAGGAGGCGGGTGTATGCAGGGGTGCACAACTAAGCCGCAAGCATCAACGAACATGGCAACGAGATGGAAGACGTGGGCCACCGTGAGGGGCGTCTGTCGTTCTCCTCCGACGCACACCCGCCTGCCCTCCTTCTCCATCTGCGTCTCGCTCCTCCGCCCGTGCCGTGCGCTCCGCGGCCTTCTCCCATGTGCAGACACTCTCTCACACAACACGCAAGCCTCTCCACTCCACTTCCCTGGCGCACGCTTCTTCCTCGCGAATGGGCGCTGCGACACCTTCATTGCTTAAACGTGTGCGTGCATGTGTGTGTGTGTGTGTGTGTGTGTGCTGGTTTCAGGACAGCTGCGGCGCTCCGCCCTCTATCTCTGCCGTCTCTCGCTCTTCTCATCCTCCCTCTCTCTGGCCCTCTGGCTGCCCCCTCCCGGTCCCTCAACTGCGCCGTACCACAGCGCACCACGCTCGCCGGTGGGCGCAGCGTCCGTCTGCTGCGCACGAGACACCAATAGGGACCCCACTCCCTCTCCCCTCTCGTTGGTTTCGCCGCTCTCTCTCTCTCTCTCTCCTCTGTCTTTCCGTGTGCATACACACACGCATGCACACCTTTGGGCAAGTACCACGGGTGAAGGATAACACGCAGAGACACACAGGGCACGAAAGCCTGGCGTGGTCATCAACGTCGCACACACGAAGCGCTACTAGAGCGGGGCGTCTGTGGTGATAACGATGCTGGTGCCTCAGCATAGGCCGCCAGCGACTCGGAGAGCACCGCGAAGCCGAAGGACGTCGGCGCGCCGGAGATGCACTCGGCGATGACCAACAACCACAACACCCCTGGCAACCGCGATGCGGCGAGGAGAGCTGAAAATCGGCAAAGGTGACGGCATCCGGCACGACAAACACGAAGACATCGACGGAACTCCGGGCGGCGCCTAACGCCCAGCGCTGCCGGGGAAGGAAGGAGGGAGGCGAGGTGCGGGGTGTGAGCGGGGGGGGGACCACACACACACAGGCCGGCGTGACATCAACATGTGCCGGCGTCACCCGAAGCTATCTCTTCTCTCGACACCATCCCACCGCCTCCCATGGCGAGCGCCGCGCAGCAACAACAACAGAAGGGAGTCACGCGAGAGACACAAGCGCATGAACGCACGCTGAGACGAAGCCGTCCTCTTGGAGGAGCGAGGCGGACAGACTCTGTGTGTGTGTGTGTGTGTATGTGTGTGTGTATCTGTGTCTATGTCTGTGTCCCCATATTCGGGGTACTCGTTCTGCAGCAGCAAGGGGACGGGAGCGGGGGCGGTGCGTGTGCCTTCTTCCACGTCTCTCCAAACTTCCCCCTTTCTTGTATGCGGTGCTGCACACGGGTGTCTGTGCCCCTCCCCCACCACCATCACCACCACAACCGACAGCCAAGAAGGGGGCCTTCGCTTGGGTGTGCTGCTGCACGCGCCCCCATGACCGCCGTCACTTCTCACAAAACCTACGGCGAGAACGACACGGAGACACACGAAGAGAGGGAGACGCGTAAAGAGCTCCACCCCCTTCTCTGGCGCTTCGTCTGCGCCATCACCACATGCACACCGGATCTCCCTCCGCCTCTGCACATTACATGGCTGCCCGCCTCTCGGAAGCCGCACATTCCTCCCGCCGTCGTTCTCCCCCCCACGCCTCCCTCCTCATCGCAGCGCAGTACCGATGCTACGGCGCACCGGCGTCTCGCGGTGCTTTGGCAAAGTGCTCTACGGACCCTCGTCGACCCTGCCCGGCGACTTCTTCCACTGCTGCACAGCGCACTTCGGCGTGCACCTACACGAGGAGACCTTCATCGGCACTCGCTCGTCGCAGCACCGCGGACTGTTTCTCTCCCGATCGCGCACCACCCCGCTGCCGGCCAACAAGCCGCTCGCCACCATCCCTCTCTCAACACTCCTGACCGTGTCGAAGATCTCGAGCAAGCCGAATGCTCTGCCGCACGTCACGCTGGCGAAGGTGCGCGACGCCATCGCAGATGACGAGTTTCGCATAATGGCCCCGCAGTTCTACCTGGGGCTGCAGATGAGCGCCATCATCGCTGCGATACCGGACATCACGCGCGCACACTCAGCCGTGGAGGTAAGCGAAATGACGGACCTGCTGCGCGCCGGCGTTACGCCGTATGCCCGCATGCTGGACGACGAAGACTTCAACGAGGAGTTCGTGTTCGGCATGTATGGCATGGCCCTCGACTCGTGGCAGCGCGCAAGCTACGAAGAGATGACCAAGAAGTACCATCTCGCCCTTACAGCCATCCACGAGGCCATCAACCCACCCTTCAAGCTCGAGCACTTCCAACGCATCACGCGGCTGGTGCTGGCAAGGGCTGAGCACGTGCCACCGGCCGACTACTACAGCGGGCACCTCTTTCTCCGGCGACTGCGGCGTCGGTGGCGACGGCTGAGGAAGATACCGGAACCGGCACAGGTGGCCCTGGTGCCGTACGTGGACCTCGTGAATCATAGCAACCGCCCGAACTGCACCATTCGCATTGGTCCCTCCTCCGTGCTCAGTGGTGAGAGTGCCATCACCCTCTTCACGCTGCGCGACGTGCTGCCCGGGCAGGAGTTGTGTCGTCACTACAACTTTGCGCTGAACAGGGCGAGCGCGCTCTTCCGCTACGGCTTCTTGCCGTTCGACCTCATCTCCATCGTCGAACACGATGCTGTCGACGAGCACGTCATGAAGTCGCGGGACATGTTCCGGGCGGTGTCGGAGGAGCAACTGGAACACCAGCGGCGGGAGGCCGAGGAGGTGGCGCGGCTGGAGAAGTTGTTTCAAGATGCGAAGCAGAGCCACGGCGGCAGCGGCGCAGCTGCCAGCACACCGCCTGGCAGGCAGCCCAATCCCAGCCTGAGCGATCGTGTCTCGCGACGCGAGGAGTAGCGCGCTGCTTTGCAGGTTCCTCCCCAGCCTCAACCCCCCCCCCCTCTCGGCTCCGTCGTGGCCGGTGATGTAGGCAGATGTGTCTGTCTGCCTCGTAGGTCCCTGTATGTACACGTGAGGCGGGGGTGCCGAGTTCGTGTACATCCTTTTCCGCGGACGCGCCGCCACGCGCGATCATCATGAAAGGTGGTATAGCTTGCAGCGATTCTCGGAGAGACGTGCTCGATGCGCTGTCCTCACAAAGTACCTGTACCCCCCACCACCACCACCACCGTCACACACACACACACACACACACACACACACACACACACGTCGACATCCACACAGCGCATGGTGTCGACCGTGTGTGGATCGATGCGCGAATGGCTGCTTGACCGAAACCAAGGAGCGCAGTGGCTGCAACGCGCGAACCAGACCGCCTAGCGTCTCTCCGACTCCCTCTCCTTTGCATTCCCCGCTGCGATGGAGCTGAGCGGACCGCTGTTGGTGTGTAGCAAAGCGACGAGTTGTAGGGCGAGGCATTTCCTCCTCGACGGAGGTGGCGATGCACGGTCCCCGCGTGTGTGCGTGTTGTTTGTGTGTGTGTGTGTGTGTGTGTGTGTGCGACAAGGTCCAGCGGGCAACCGAACGAATCGATTTCGATCCGAGGGCCACCGCTGGCGGTACGCCTAGCTGGATTATCACGAGCGAAAGGAAGACACCAAAAGCCATCCCGGCAAGGCGTCGTCGCACCTATGGGTGTGGCCCCCGTCCTCCTCCTCTCATCACCGGACATGATCGGCCACCAAAGAGACGCCAAGGACTGTAGTGAACTGGTGGTGACACTCGCCTGGTACCGTGGAGAACTGGTTCCAGTGTAGCATGACGCGCCCCCTCCCGCCGTAGCGTAAATGTGTCGTCTGTGTGCTGCCTTGCCTCGGGAGTTGCCGCTTCCCGGTATCCGGTGAGAACATCGGCTATAAACAGTCTTAGCGCCTCGAAAAGAAGGGGGGAGGGTGCTGGAGTACCGTAGTCGCCGTGTTGCGCGACGGTCGAGGATGACGGTGAAGATCCCAGGGCCTGGACAGCACGTCGACTTTGTACTATCGTCTTTGAGCCGCAAGGTACGTCTGCCCCGTCCTGCTGCCGCGCAAGTGCGCTGGCTAAGCGGCATGGGAAGGCAGTCTCGGCGCTTGATCTGCCCCGCCGTTTTCCTGGCTGCTTTAAGCCTATGCGTGCGAGGGGGGTGGGGGGCGGCGCTGCCCTCTACAGCCACCATGCGCCTCTCACGGTCCCCCGCCTGAACGAACAAAACGCGTGCTTCCCTTCTCTCCTTTCGACGCGGTGGCGGTGCCTGCAAGGTATGCGCCCACGCGCTGGTGTAGCGGTATTAGGAGCCACCGTAGCAGCTGTTGACACCCTCTGCCTGAGCGGCCTGAAGCCTTGGATTTCGTTTCCCGTAGCGTTGCTCATACGCCGGCCAGCTGTGTGGTTGCGGTTCTTTCGGCCCGTGAGCGACTGGAGGACTGCCGGACGTCGCTGGCGCAACCATCGCCTTGTATTGGTTCTCCCTCGGCAGACCACGATGATGCATGGCGACTTCGCCCTGGCATCCAGGGTCCCGCGCCCACCGCTGTGTGGGAACGCGAAGTAGCCGGTCGCCTGTCCTTGGCGTCGGCAGACAGGTCTGGGCCGGCGCTGCGCCGAAGAGACCTGCGGTCATGATGACGCTCGTACCATCTCGCTACGAATACTGTCGATGATGCAGCACATGTACACGTGCTACGAGCTCTGTGCGCGCTGGCGCATGTCTTTCCGTGGGCCCCCTCCGCTGAAGACACCCGCGCCTGTGAAAAGCATGGGGATTCAGAAGGCGGAGCCGCAGTGCCGCCAGAGACTCGTAGCAGCGACCCGCCTGCCACGGCGCATGCGAGCAGGCCATCCAGACAGCCATGTCGTGCTGAAACAGGTCCCAGGATCGACGAACGCGAGCACCGTGCGCAGGCGGTGCCAAGGACAGCCGGCATGGTGTGTCGCATCCAGACAAGACTTGCAGCGGTCAGATACACACGAGCGATCGCCGAGCGAGGCGCGGCATGTGCAGCACCTCCTCCAGACTCCGCTGTAGAGAGTCACCGCACCACGTTGTGGAGTGCCGCCGCTTGAGGCGGCGAAGGATGAAGCATGGCATACGCAGGCCGGATGTGCAGGATCTCCGAGGGTCCTGGCCTGCAGCTGACCTACTTCCGCCCTGAACTCGTCCGGCATGCACCGAGGCCACCCACCCCCTGTTGTCCGCACAGCCGACGCCACCGCCTCCGCCCTCGAGCAGGACCGTGGATGCGGCCCGCATCGATCAAGGCGTGCGGCGCACCCGAGTGTCCGTCTGGCGCCGATGGCGCAGCGTGCATCCGAACAAGGGACAAGGAAGAACACGAAGAGCCCGCCCGACGTATGGTCCCGGTTCGTCAGAAAGACGGCTCGTCCGAGACAACGCAGGATGTAGTCGCGGTGCAACAGAGGTAGGGGTGGTTGTGGTTGTGTGTGTGTGTGTGCACTGCGTGTGCGTGTGTTGGCTTGTTGCGTAGTGGTCGAATGGGCACGTTGGAGAGAGAAACGAAACTCTATATGGAGGCACCCAGCGATTCATTGGTCTCTGGTGTGCAAGAGCCGGTGAAGCTGTGGCATCCGGTCACCGCGCTTGGCAGGGACGCGATGTAGGAAAGAGAGGCAGGACCGTCAGGTTGATGGCTTGCGGTGAGCGCAGGCGTGGCAAGACGCCGGCCGACCCCCGTGGAGCAGCACCCCTCTCTTCATGAAGGTGTGTGTGCGTCTAGTAGGCCTTCCCGGAAGGAGGAGCACGTTGCTCTGCCCTCGCAGCGGGGGGTGGTGCCCGCCTTGGCACCTTGTGTGTGTGTGTGTGTGTGTGTGTCTGTGTCTGTGTGTCGGCTTCTCACATTTCAGGTTCTTTCGCTCGCTCTCACACCTTCTCCGTCGTCGCACGTGCGCCCGGTTCTCCGTCGTCGCACGTTTCTCACCGCGCCGCCCATTGCCTTCCCGGCGAGAGGGCGACGCAGCGACTCCGAACACGCGCACGCATATTTGATTCTCGGTTGCGCGCGCGCACACACACACACACACACACACGCACGCACATACACACAACCCTTCGGATTCGCTACAACCCTCTTGAGGGAAGACGCTCGGCCATCGCCGCTGCTCCTCACCTAAAGCGCGGCCCGAGCGAGACAGGCGAAACTGATGGAGCCGTCCGTGAAGGAGAGCGTCTCGCGCATCCCGCTGCTGAAGACGAAGGCGGGCCCGCGTGATGGCGACAAGTGGACGGCGCGACTCAAGGAGGAGTACGCTTCTCTAATCACCTATGTGGAGCACAACAAGGCGAGCGACTCGCACTGGTTTCACTTGGAGAGCAACCCGCAAGGGACACGCTGGTACGGCACCTGCTGGACCTACTACAAGAACGAAAAGTACGAGTTCGAGATGAACTTCGACATCCCAGTCACGTACCCGCAGGCGCCGCCGGAAATTGCGCTGCCAGAGCTGGAGGGCAAGACGGTGAAGATGTACAGGGGCGGCAAGATCTGCATGACGACGCACTTCTTCCCCTTGTGGGCACGCAATGTGCCGTACTTTGGAATCAGCCACGTCCTCGCTCTCGGACTTGGGCCGTGGCTGTCGATTGAGGTGCCTGCGATTGTTGAGGAAGGGTATCTGAAGCCCGCCAGCGCAGCAACGGTGCCCACAACGGGTGAGTAGAGAGCGTAACAGATGTGAGGGTCTGCGAAGGAGAGCGCGGCGGAAGAAACCAGCCAGGGAGCAGCGGTCCTGCTGCACACTCGCCGTAGCACAAATGAACGAGAAGGCATCTGCTTGCGCATCTCAACGTCTGCGAAGGACAGCGGGACCGCATCGGACTGGGCGATTTCGTGTCGTTTCGTGGGTCTTGTCTTCACGTCAACCCTTACTCCAGCAAACACCCACGCACGCGTTCACGGGGGGGGTTGTGTGATGGCGCGCGAGTAAGGCGCAGGCGCCTACATCAACGCGGCAGGCAAGCAACAGGAAACTAGGTTGCACAAAGTAGTTTGTGCGTGCTCCTCAGACCTGCGCCTGCGCTGAAGTCGGCTTTCTGTCCTCTCTTCTCTCCATTCTCTGACCCTCCCTCCCCCTCTCCCTCCCTCACCCATGCCCCGTCTGCTTCCGCGTGGGCGTGTTTCGCTTGGACTGTCCGACCATCCCTCGCCACCGCGACCCGAACCATTGTATCGCTCCTTCACCGCTCCACTTCTGCAGTCGCCGCGCCTCGTGGATTCTAACTTCGATCCTCGCTCCGCACACAGCTCTGCGCTACTGCCGCACACGTCTCTCGTCCCCATCCCCTCACCGTTCGCAAGGCCCCTTCGCTGCTCTCCGCGCACCATTCCGCCGAGATGGACACCGCATCCGATCATTGCGAGCCCCAGGAGCAGGGCGAGAGTCGCAAGTGGTATGAAATGACTGCAAGCGAGTTCTGCGTGTACGTCGTCGCGTTCATGTGCGGCGTGTCCATGATGATGCCCGTCAATGCCGTCTTCTCCGCGCCTGCATACATTATGACGTACTACCGCTACGCCATGCAGGACCCGGAAGCGGTTCCGCTGTACACAAACTTCTGGGGCAACGTCATGACCTACTACAACCTCATCGGTATCGTGACGAGCCTGATCATGGAGCCGCTGACGCTGCTCAGCTGGTTCCGCCGCGTCCCGATGAAGGTGCGTCTGCTTGGCGGCCTGATCATCCTGATTGTCGAGATCGTCGTGCTTATGGCGGTGCCTGCGCATGGCACGAGCGAGGCCGGTGCCGTGGCCACGATCTGCTGCACCGGCTTCATTGGCGGCTTCGGCAAGAGCATCTTCGAGTCCACGACGTACGGCATGTTCGGTGCCTTTCCCTCGAGCTTCACGTCCATCATGATGGGTGGCGTCGGCATGTCTGGTGTGCTGACGTCGCTGCTGCAGATCATCGTGAAGGCTGCGCTGCCCGACTCCTACGAGGGCGTAAAGAAGCAGTCGAAGATCTACTACGGCCTGGACGTGGGTATCCAGGGCATGACCTTCGTTGCGCTGATCCTGCTCCGCTTCAACAGCTTCGCCCAGAACCACTTCGGTGACCTCGGTGCTATGAAAAGCAAGGTGGACGCCGGCAAGCTATCGGCGGAGGCGCTCTGCCACCCCGACGAGCACCCGACTCATGACAAGGAGGGTTGCAACCCTTCTTCGGGGAAGGAGGTGCCGGCCTTGGGTGAGGTGCAGACGGCCGTCGCCAAGTCGGAGGGCCCGGATGTGGCGGACGAGAGCTCGTGGCCGCGCGAGGTGGAGGGCCCGACGAGTAACGAGATCCTCGTGGCCACCGCCATCTTCAGCACACTGCGCCGTGTCAAGTGGATGTTCGTCGCCTGTGCCTTTGATTTTCTCATTACGCTGTTCCTCTTCCCCGGCATCGCTGTCGGCATGTTCCCGGACTCGAAGTGGTTTTCGACGATCGCCGTGTTCATCTTCAATGTGTTCGATGTGCTGGGCCGCTTCTCGCCGTCGCTGAAGTTCATGTGGCCGCGGTCGTACAAGCAGCGCTGGATCATCGTGGCGGCGTCCTTCGCGCGCGTCATCTTTGTGCCGCTGCTGCTGCTGCACTCGTACCACTACATCCCGGGCGAGGCGTACGGCTACGTGATGGAGGTCATCTTCGGCTTCTCGAACGGCTACGTGGGCTCGATGGCGCTGGTGCTTGGCCCGCAGTCGAAGGGCATTGACAACGACGGCAAGCGCTTCGTTGCAGGTACTCTGATGGGCATTTCCATCCTCGTCGGCGGCACGATCGGCACCGTTCTCAGCATCATGACGCAGACTATCCGCGCGACATACTAGAGGTAGCAGACAACACGGAAAGAGGGGGCGGACGACCAGGGGGGGGGCAATGCAGAGTTGTGTTGAGGACGTCAGCGCGCATATGTGTCTAGGTGGTGATGTTCGCGAGTGTGAGTGCGCGTTGGCGGTGACGGCGGGTCCGCCCACTCACCCCCCCCCACTCCCACACACACACACACCGCTCTTCTTCTGTCTTTCCGCTCTCCGTCACGCGTTACCGCTCCCCGACCCCTCCCCCCTCCCCCCGCGACACATCCGCTGAGCACACACACGCACGCAGAGAGAGAGGCGTGCACCGTCGACACAACCATTTCTGGCTAAGGTTTGTTCCTAAGAAGTGTTTGCTTTTCTATTCGTTTCGGCCTGCCCTGACTGGGGCGCCGTCGCGCTCGCACGTCTCCGTTGACACTGCCAAAGGCCCTCCTCCTCCTCCTCCCCCCCCCTCCCTCTAATACCGATATATATATATATATATGTGCATGTATAGAAAGACAGGCGTGTACGGATATTGTGCATGTATGAAGGGGCATTGAGCTGCTGCTGCCATGTTCAGTTTTGTGTGGCCTCCGTCCTGGAAATGTACCGTGTCATGCACGGGACGGCGACGAGGTGGGGGCAGAAAGGAATCGAAGAATTGCACCCGCGGCGAACACACGCACGCGCGCGCTCTCCCACCACCACCGCCCCCGTCCCGTTTCTGTTCCGCGAAGACCGTCGATAAGCAACGCCTGGTGAAGGGCAAGACACCAGAAGTGCGGCGCGGGGACCCTTGTTTTTCGCCGTGTGCTGATGTCCTCCACGATTTCGGTGCAACCCTCTCTGTACGTCTTTCTCTTTTTCGTGTATTCTTTCTGTTTTCTGCTTTCCTGTGCGTCTCTCTGCGTGTGTGTGTGTGTGTGTGTGTGTGTGTGTGCGTCTCTCTCTCTCTATAGGTGATTGCAAATCCTGCGAGCACGATGCACAGCACCATCTGTTCCCACTCTCCCTCCCTCTCTCTCGATGAACCCACCCTTCTAGTAGTCCCTCCCGCCGCTGCCGCACACACGCGCGCGCGAGTGCATCGACACTTCGTTGAACTCTTCTAATTTCATCTGTGTTGATTTTTTCCTTTTCTTTTGTTAACATCCCCCTCCTCTCCCCTCCCCTCCCCTCCCCTCCCCCTCTCCCCCAGCCATGGCATGCTTACCTGCACACTTGCATGTGACTGTGTCATGTAACCGGCTTCCAGTACATACACCCCCCACCACCACCACCCCTTCCTGCCCCCAACACCCCTCTCTTACTTTCTCTCTCACGCACACGCGCACACAGGCAGAGAGCGTGTGTGCATGCTCGATGTCGTCCTTCGTGTGCTGGGCTCCTCCCTCACGCGAAAGCACAGTGCCTTTGTGAGTGTGCGTGCTTTGGTTGTGGGTGGGTGGGTGTGCGTGAGTGGGTATGCCTGCGTGTGTGCCACAGTGCTCATCATCACGGTTCTACAATACTCATTTCCCTTTCGTTGATTTGCGCTCTACGTCAACGGTCCCACTCCCTCAGACGCATGAACATCTAGAGGCACACACACACACACGCGCGCGCGCGCGCTCACATCGGTGCTGGTTGCTCAGGTGCTCCACCCAATTTGAAGGGGGGAACGGAGCGGAGACTGCACGCGTGGCAGCGTTTCGACCGTGTGCTGCACTGCCGGCAGAGACCTGCCTCTGTAAGCTAGCACCGCCCCTCTCGGGCTGTTCTGTAACTGTGCCTCCGCCAACTGTCATGGTCCCTTCCGCACTTCGCTCTTGTCATCGCCCTTCTCCCCGTTGCCGTGGTGCTGACTCGCGTGCGCGCAGATTCGCCGTCTATCAGCACCTTTTTCGTTTTCTCTTGCACAGGTCCGCAACGAGTCCCATCGCAGCGGCCGCATCCAAAGTCGCGCACCATTCCGCCGAGATGGACACCGCATCCGATCATTGCGAGCCCCAGGAGCAGGGCGAGAGTCGCAAGTGGTATGAAATGACTGCAAGCGAGTTCTACGTGTACGTCGTCGCGTTCATGTGCGGCGTGTCCATGATGATGTCCGTCAATGCCGTCTTCTCCGCGCCTGCATACATTATGACGTACTACCGCTACGCCATGCAGGACCCGGAAGCAGTTCCGCTGTACACAAACTTCTGGGGCAACGTCATGACCTACTACAACCTCATCGGTATCGTGACGAGCCTGATCATGGAGCCGCTGACGCTGCTCAGCTGGTTCCGCCGCGTCCCGATGAAGGTGCGTCTGCTTGGCGGCCTGATCATCCTGATTGTCGAGATCGTCGTGCTTATGGCGGTGCCTGCGCATGGCACGAGCGAGGCCGGTGCCGTGGCCACGATCTGCTGCACCGGCTTCATTGGCGGCTTCGGCAAGAGCATCTTCGAGTCCACGACGTACGGCATGTTCGGTGCCTTTCCCTCGAGCTTCACGTCCATCATGATGGGTGGCGTCGGCATGTCTGGTGTGCTGACGTCGCTGCTGCAGATCATCGTGAAGGCTGCGCTGCCCGACTCCTACGAGGGCGTAAAGAAGCAGTCGAAGATCTACTACGGCCTGGACGTGGGTATCCAGGGCATGACCTTCGTTGCGCTGATCCTGCTCCGCTTCAACAGCTTCGCCCAGAACCACTTCGGTGACCTCGGTGCTATGAAAAGCAAGGTGGACGCCGGCAAGCTATCGGCGGAGGCGCTCTGCCACCCCGACGAGCACCCGACTCATGACAAGGAGGGTTGCAACCCTTCTTCGGGGAAGGAGGTGCCGGCCTTGGGTGAGGTGCAGACGGCCGTCGCCAAGTCGGAGGGCCCGGATGTGGCGGACGAGAGCTCGTGGCCGCGCGAGGTGGAGGGCCCGACGAGTAACGAGATCCTCGTGGCCACCGCCATCTTCAGCACACTGCGCCGTGTCAAGTGGATGTTCGTCGCCTGTGCCTTTAATTTTCTCATTACGCTGTTCCTCTTCCCCGGCATCGCTGTCGGCATGTTCCCGGACTCGAAGTGGTTTTCGACGATCGCCGTGTTCATCTTCAATGTGTTCGATGTGCTGGGCCGCTTCTCGCCGTCGCTGAAGTTCATGTGGCCGCGGTCGTACAAGCAGCGCTGGATCATCGTGGCGGCGTCCTTCGCGCGCGTCATCTTTGTGCCGCTGCTGCTGCTGCACTCGTACCACTACATCCCGGGCGAGGCGTACGGCTACGTGATGGAGGTCATCTTCGGCTTCTCGAACGGCTACGTGGGCTCGATGGCGCTGGTGCTTGGCCCGCAGTCGAAGGGCATTGACAACGACGGCAAGCGCTTCGTTGCAGGTACTCTGATGGGCATTTCCATCCTCGTCGGCGGCACGATCGGCACCGTTCTCAGCATCATGACGCAGACTATCCGCGAGCGCCACTGATGTACGAGGCAGCGCATCTGAACAAAAGTTTGGCTGTCGATCGGTGTGTGTGCGATGGTCTCTCTTGCTCACTGGTGGTTGTAGGGAGGGGGGCTGCTCGCACACGCACGCTGGCACGCGGTCTGGCTCGAGTGGATGCGAGCGGCCCACGGCGGTACCAAGGACGAGTCTGGCGATTTGTTATCTTCTGTTTTCCTGCTCCTCGTATTATGATTTGCGTGCCTTTACTCGTTCGTTTTGTTTTGTTGCAGTTTAATGTGGGCCGTCGTGTGCCTCGCTGCTTCCCTTCATCATCCTTTGCTCTGCCACCTCGAGCACCACGTGTCGCTCATATTCCCCCTCTCCCTCTCCCTCCCCCCTTCTCCTCCTCTCCCTCTCTTCCTTTGCTTGTGCGTGTGTGGGTGTGTGTGTGTGTGTGTGCCCTGCGCGCTGTTGTTGATCTCCCCCTCTACCGTTGACTCGCTCGAGCCCCCTCTTACCTGTTGTGTGTGTGTGTGGGTGTGTGTGTGTGTGTGTGTGTTGATTTATAATGACTGGGTGCTCTGCTTCTGCGTTGGCTTCGCTTCAACGCGCTCCGATGATGCATGGCGACTTCGCCCTGGCATCCAGGGTCCCGCGCCCACCGCTGTGTGGGAACGCGAAGTAGCCGGTCGCCTGTCCTTGGCGTCGGCAGACAGGTCTGGGCCGGCGCTGCGCCGAAGAGACCTGCGGTCATGATGACGCTCGTACCATCTCGCTACGAATACTGTCGATGATGCAGCACACGTACGCATCCACCTCCTTATTCTGCTTCTGCTTCGTTGCGGTGATGCGGGGCGCAATTCATGGTCCCAGTCTGTGCTATCTGCACGGGAATTCTAGTGGGCTGCACGAGACCACACAGTGTTGGTTGGCCCGCTTCCGTCATCAACCCGCGCTAGAGGCCTGCCTTCAACACGAGAGATGCCTTGCACCACCCACCGCAAGCCGGACATGGCATTCGGCGCCCCTGGCCTTCAGCATGCGGGGTGTAGAACGTTACGATAAGGACGGTGGCTGCGGCTCCGTGCTCACGCAGCAGGACATGTGCACAGGTGTGTCAGTCTTCCCCTCCCCTCCCGTTCCCACAGACAAAACTGCAGCAGTGACGCTCCGGCTTTGGTGCGATGATCCTACCAGGAGGCGCTGCACGTCCAGCTACACACCAGAGGAGTAAATCTTGGTGGCACGGGAGACTCTCCATATCGGGCATGAAGCGACCTCGCACCCGCTCGTCATGTTATTGGAAGGAGACGCCAACTCGCAGAGCCCGATGTGGGAAACGAAGATGACAACCCGACTAGGCTGGGACCATCCTACGCAAGTGGCCCTATGACGAACACCTGACCTGTGCAAGCGATAAAGACACCTCGACATGGCACAGCGGCGAAGCAGCGAAGATGCGCGGGCTGCAGAGTGCCGCGCTGACCCCCGACCACCACCACAACCCCTAAAGCGCACCGCGGAAGGGAAGGCGAGTCGCCCATGCCGTCACACTGGCAGCAAGCGCCACCACACGGACACACGCCTGCAGAGTGTCCCGCAAGGATCGGCCCTAGACTCTCTTCTCTTCATCTTTGTGGTGGACTCGCTGAGTGTGGGACGCATGAAGACGCCAGCACTGCACTGTGCCTTCCATGCTGACAGCCTCGCACTCCTCACATCCTCCGCGGATAAGGATGTCATGCAGGCCACACTACGATTCGCCCTCTGGGCAGTGAAGCACTGGAGGCGGGAGGGCTTCGTGGAGCTGAATGCCCCCTAGTTGAGGCGCACACTCGCCGGTGCGCGGCACCGCAGTCGACCGCAACTCCACGCACTCATGCGAAGGTGGGAGAGGCTACCTGGTGTGCATGTAGCGGGGGAGGGAGGTGTCCACACACCGGGACCCGGTGTTGTCACAGCCCCGTTGCCACCGCCCATGTGCGCAGGCATGTGCCCTTGTCTTTTTGCTGTAGGGGCGGCGAGGGAGGGAGAGGCAGAGTCTCTCTTGCCGCCTCCGCCTCCCCCCCCCCTCCCTTCAGGCCTTTCCACGCAGGTCGATGTGCGGGGCGGGGGAGGAGGAGGAGGTGGTGGCGAAGAAGAACGCAATGCATGAACGCGTGCGGTGGTTTCCTCGCCTTTGTGCGCACTCGAAGCCCACGAAAAGCAAGCGGAAGAGGGCAATGGACGTGTGACAGATCTGTGGGCGAGACAGTGGTGGAGCGGGCGAAGTGCACGGACTGCGAATCGATCCACCTCCGTCTCCCTCACCAGGCACACACACACACACACACACATACACACATACACAAGGCGTCGTTCGATTTGGACCCTCAGCTTAGGCTGGCGCCGTTGGACTTGTGCGGTGTGCCATCCCCCTCCCTCTCAATGCCAACATCGTGTCTCCACCCCGCCTTCTCAAACGCATTTACATACATATACGCACACGACTAACCTCATCTTCTTCCCTCGTCAGCGCCCCCCCCCATCATCATCCCTCCTCTCCGGTCGTGTGTGTGTGTGTCCTGCGTAAGTAACTGGTTTGGGAGGGGCCTCCGCTGCACACGAACACGTAGGTGCACACGCGCGCACCGGCATCTTCGTTTTTCGTGTGCGCATACTTCTTGGCGATCTCTGCTCACATCTTGACCTCCCTCCCTCTTGCAGCTGTCTCGCATCGACGCAATGGTGAAGGAGACGGGCCTCTACGACGAGCTCGGTATCTCGCCGGATGCCACAGAGCCGCAGATCCGCTCCGCCTACCGCAGAAAGGCACTCCAGTATCACCCCGACAAGAACAGCGGCGACCCGGCGGCGGCCGAGAAGTTTAAGAAGGTGGCTGAGGCCTACGAAATCCTCAGCGATGCGGAGCGGCGCAAGCAGTATGATACGTTCGGCCGCAACGGGCCCGGCGGCGCGGCAGGCGGCAGCGGTGGCGTTCCGGGTGGCGGCTTTGGGTCCAGCTTTGGTCCGGGTACGGACCCGATGGACATCTTCTCTTCCTTCTTTGGATTTGCTTCCGGTGGCGGCCCTGGCGCGTCGCGTCAGCAGCGTCCAGCGAAGCCGTCTTTCATCTTGGTGGTGCTGCAATGCTCCCTCGAGGAGCTTTACTGCGGGACGGTGAAAGTGTTGCAGGTGCGTCGGCGGCGTCTCTGTCCCTCCTGCCACGGCCACGGCACGTCGAGCGGCAGGCCAAGCCCGGTGTGTCCGCAGTGCAAGGGGAACAAGACGGTCACGAAGGCGCTCAACTTTGGCGGCCTCACGGCATACCAGCAGTGCCGATGCGACCACTGTGAAGGCCTCGGCAAGCTCCCCATTCGGTTGCCGTGTGCGCGGTGCGGGCCGGTGTACGACGCGCACCAGCGCGCGCCGCTGTCCGGTACCCGCAAGCCGGACCCCCTCCCGCGCGGCGTTGTTGTGGACGAGAAGATGATCAAGGTCTCCATCGAGCCAGGCACGGAGGACAGCGATGCGTTGAACTACGTCGGCCAAGGTGACGAGCTGCCTGGCTTCGGCGCCGTCGGCGACGTCCTCGTTGTCATTGAGCAGCTGCCGCATCCCCACTATCACCGCCTGAACAGCACCGATCTGCTTCTTTCGAATTGTCGCGTGCCACTTGGGTGCCTCTTCCGCGACGCCTTCTCGATCCCTATCGAGCTGCTCGACGGCCGTGTCTTGCGTCTGGCGACGCCGCTGCGGGAGGGTAACGTGCCGCACTTCCTCTTCGACTCACAGCACGTCTTTGTTGTGGATGGGGAGGGCATGCCGCTGAAGGGGCGCAAGGGGGGCGGCGCGGCGGCCGATGCAAACCATGACGACAGCGGGGCCGCTGACGATGTGGCGTATCGGAAGAAAGGCAAGCTGTACCTTTGTGTCAACGTCGTGTTTCCAAGCTCGCTGACGCCAGCGCAGGTGGACATCATCGCGAAAGCCCTTGGCGGCGACCACGAGCGCGACCCGGCCGCCACTGGCGAAGATGCAGGTCGCGTGGTAACGCTGCAGCCGCACCACAGCCCGGCGCCGAGCTGGTACACGGTCGACACGGAAGGCAACGCATGGTACCAGCCGAACGGGCCGGCCACCGCCAAGAAGAAACGGAAGGCGACCTCGACGACGGCGTGATACGAAGCAGTCGACCTGCGTGCAACCACGCGCGTCGGGGGTGTTCACGTGTGCCTCCCCCCCCCCTCCGCTTGTGCGTATCTACACGCACACTGCAGCCGACAAGTGTGCCAGGATGGACCCCACCACCTCCTCGCCGCGCGCGTTGCCTGCGCTCATCTCTCTCCATGTGTGTGTGTGCGTGTAGCGCGCTTGCCGCCGCGACCCCCCCCCTCGTCACTGCTTCCACGTCCTCGCTGTCGTTGCGTGTGAGGGAGGGGCTCGAAACGCGGAGAACAGAGGGTAGACAGGAGGAGGGAGGGGGGAGTATATGGTCGACTCATCGCTTGGTGGTGGTGGCTGATCTCGCGGTAACAATTTGCACGCCACGGGTCTGTGGCGTGTCGATGCAGTCGAAGTGAGTGGAGAGCGGGGAGGCGATCGCCCGCGTCTCGGCCCCCTTCCTCGTCCACCAACATGTCTCTGTGGCCCTGTGCACGCTGGCTTCGCTCCTTTGCTCATTCTGTTTCCGTTCTCTCCGTATCTTATGACGTGCTCAGTCGCACGCCTCTGCTGCGGCGGTGCGGCACCGCCACCTCAGCTCAAGCTTAACGACCGTTGGAGCACTTCGCGCACCGTCCACCTCTCGACGTGTGCGGGTGCGCCCGTCGTATGTCTCTCATTCCTGCCTTGTGCGCCGGTAAACAAGCAAGCGCAGCCCGCACGCAAGTGCATTAGGAAATGTTCATGTTAGCTTGGAGATGTATCTACCGCCCTCGAGGGGCAGCGCATCTGCAGCAGCGAGAGTGAGCGAGGGAGGAGGGGGGGAGGGGCATCAGGAAAACGACAAAGAAACGGGTGCACAGCGACAGCAGCCCAACTGTGATGGTGCGTCTCCTCCCCTCCGTCTGCCACTGCCCGGCCACGGTGGGCCGTCACGCATCCCACTCATCGCTGTGTTCTCTACCCCACTCCCTTCCTCTTCTCCTTTCCTTCTGCCCTCTGTCTGTGTGTCCGTGTGCACTCGGCCTTACGTCTGTCGATGCGTGGCTGCGCACTCGTGCAACGCAGCGCCAGTGCACCTCTGCATCCATCCCTTCTCGCTCCACCATCTCCTCGCTGTCGCTGAGCCGCACCCTGCACACCCCTGCGAGGGCACACACGCGTATAGACACGCAGAGATTTGGGCGGAGGGGAGGGAGAAGGGACAGCAGCGTCCACCTTTGCCGCTTCCGTGCGCTCTCTGTTCGCTTGACCGTCATCGACGCTACCACCATCACCACCCCATCTCCCTCGCCCTCTCCCAGGCCCGGATACACAGACGACCATGCACCCCGGACTCCCGCGTGCGTTCCCGGACACGGAGTGGCAGACCGTGGCAGACATCTTCCGCCGGCGCGCGCCAGTAAGCTTTCTCGCGCCGAACTCGAGCGCCTCCGCCACCGCCGATCCTGCCGCGGCCGCGGAAGCGTGGGTGCAGCAGGAAATCGGCTACTACGAAGCGAACTACACAACAGTGGAAGACCTGAACGTGTGCGTGACCACCTTCAATGTTGGGTGCAAGAAGCCGGTGCTGCCGCTGACCAGCCTCGCCTGCCTCACCAGCGGCGGTGGCGGCGCAGACGGCGCACCAGTGCGTCCGACGGACTTGATCGTGGTCGGCTTGCAGGAGGTGGACATGAGTGCGACGGCGCTCTTCAAGCAGGAGACGGAGGCTTCCGCGCCATGGGTGGCGGGGCTGAACGCGGCTATCGGTGCCAGTAGGTGCAGCAGCACCGCGGCATCCTCATCTAGTGGCGCAGGCGCCTCTCCTTACTATGCGTTTCCACCAAAGCAGCTTGTCGGCCTGCTTCTCTGCGTATTCATCCGTCGGCCGCTGCTGTCTGCCGTGTCGGAATCCAGCACAGCGACGGTGGCCACCGGTGCGCTGGGCTCTATGGGCAACAAAGGTGCCGTGGGCTTTCATCTTGTGCTGCACCGCACGTCCATCTGCATCATTACAGCCCACTTAGCAGCTGGGCAGTCCAACGTGAGCAAGCGCAACGAGGACATCAACACCATCCTCAAGAGCATGGACTTCAACGCTGCCCGTCGCGCCGAGATGCAGATCAGCGCAAGCGCAAGCATGCCAATGGATGAGTCCGTCTTTCTCGAGCTCCACCCTCGCGACCACGACATCATTATCGTCGCCGGAGACCTGAACTACCGCCTCCGACTCCCGTACGAGACCGCCGTGCATCTCGCGAACGCGGGGCAGTTCAGCGAACTGCTGCAGTACGATGAGCTGGCAACCGAGATGAAGAGCCCGCACACGCCGTGGCTGAACTTTATCAACTTCACACCAACGCACATGCCCACCTACCGCTTCGACATTGGCACCGACGCCTACGATACCAGCGAGAAGCGCCGAGTTCCCAGCTACACGGACCGCATATGTATGTGGTCGCGTCGCAAGTCGATGGAGTCCCGCGTTCGACTGGACCGCCTCTCCGCCCTCATGGAGGTGCGCAGCAGCGACCACAAGCCGGTACAGGCGCTCGCGCGGATCCCGATTAGCGTGGAGGTGCCGGCGCAGAAGGCGCAGGTGATATCGTCGCTGCGGGAAAAGGTCGCCGCCGTCGGCTTGGCGCAGGCGTCGAGTGCGAAGATATCGCTCAGCACGTCGAAGGTGAACTTCCAGGCCCAAAGTTTCCACCACTGCGGGGCGCAGGAGACAGTCACGGTGCAGAACAGCGGCGACTGCGTCGCGGTCGTGCGGGTGGTGCGGCAGCGCGAGGGGGACTACTCGGAGGGAACCTGGCTGCGCGCCACCCCGCTTGAGCTTGCTATTCTTCCAGGCGAGTCACAGGATGTCGTTATCGAGACGGCCATCGACCCACGCTGCATGACGTGGCTGGCCGCCTGGAGTCCGTACCAGGGCCGCGGCCGTGTCAGCCTCACCTCTGTGCTGCTCTTCTGCTGCCGCAACGGCCCAGTGCAGGCAGTGGAGTGCCAGTGTCTGTTGAGCCCGAGCGTCTTCGGCAACGGGTTGGACAGCATTGCCCTCCTGCAGGACAAGCCGTGCGTGGAGGCGTACGCACAGAAGGCCGACTTTGAGGAGGTGGTGCGCCAGGTGCGGCCACATGTGCCGAAGGAGCTGTGGTACCTCGCCCACGTCATCGCGCAGCACCCACGCGAGGGCGGACTCTTCACCCGCTCCACGGACAAGGATGTGTGCTGTCGCATCATGGAACTGCTAGACACGAAGAACGCGCCTCTGCCAGCGGGCACAGACGTGCATTGCGCTGCGGAGTGTCTTCTGGCTTTTCTCAAGAACCTGCTCGAGCCAGTGGTGCCCTATGCGCAGTACACCACCGCCCTCGCCGCGGGACGCGCCAAGGGCAAGGCCCCACTGCAGTTCCTGCGCCAGTTGCCGACGATGCACGCGAACGTGTGGATCTATGTCATGTCCTTGCTGAACTATCTCCTCAGGCCGGTGCACAGCTGCGACAACGAACTTGACGCGAACTTCTTGGCGCACATCTTCAGCGCCGTGCTGATTGTCCGTCCCA
This sequence comes from Leishmania major strain Friedlin, assembly GCF_000002725.2. Classification (NCBI taxonomy): domain Eukaryota; phylum Euglenozoa; class Kinetoplastea; order Trypanosomatida; family Trypanosomatidae; genus Leishmania; species Leishmania major. Next base: position 503,144 of record NC_007256.2, on the reverse strand, counting down.
CCAATGCGCAGGGGGCCATTCCGGCTCGGCTACAGCAGGGCGGCGGCGTTGACCAGCAGGTGCGGCAGCAACTGCAACAGGAGAGCGACGACGCCCTAGCACTCGTTGCGTACTTTCTCAGCACCCCACCAAGTATGTTGGCCGGAGTGGAATAGCACAGCCGACGCACGGTTAGGGAAGAAGGCACCTGACCCCCCTCCCCTCCGAATGACGGGGATGGCCGTAATGTCCGACCCTGGTGGGGAATACTCCTTGCATTTTTTGTACGCCTATGTATTCGCGTTACCGCTCTCGTTGGGCTCCTGTTGTTGTTTGCTGTTCGTTGGCGGTCTGCATGTTGGCTGCCCAGCTTCGTCCTTTCCTGTTGTATGTGTGTGTAGGTGTATGTGTGTATGTGTGTGTGTGTGTGTGTGTATGTATGTGTGTATGTGTGTATGTGTGTGTGTGTGTGTATGTATGTGTGTGTGTGTGTGTGTGTGTGTGTGTGTGTGTGTGTCCTTCCCGCCGACCGCACCGTCGTCGTCGTCGTCGGCGGCGGCGGCGGACTCTGCGAAGAGGGCTGTTGACAGAAAGTGCAGTGCCACTCACCTCTCCGTCTCTCTCTCGTCAACGGTGATGATGATGATGGCTGTTATGAAGGCGTTGCTGCCGCTGCTGCTGCTGCTGCTGCCGTTGTTGTTGCTGTCACGTACACCGATGACAAACAACCACGCAAGACGACAGAAAGCACCGAACCAAGAGAGGCGCGCGCGAAGCTCCGCTGCGCAAGGCAATCTGCCATGTCTCACCCCGCCCCGGTCGACGCCGCACCTCCGTCTCTCCCCCTCCTCGCCCGCCATGCGTCATATGTCGATGCTTCCGGTGGGGGGGGGCGGTGAACGTAGTCGATGATCCACGCCACATGCACGTCACTGAAGTGATTCACCCTCTCTCGGTGCTCCGGCCATCCCATCCCATGCCGCGTCATCTCTCTATTAGTACGTGGCACATGTACCTGCACCCACAACCACCGTTACCCATCCACCCCTGGCACCGCATGTACCCGCCACTCTCGGTTTTTCTCTCCTTTCGATCCCACCCATCCCATCTTGCCCAGTATTGTTCCTCTGCGACTCCCCGAGTCTTCTCACGCACGCCTCCTCCCACGATCGCTTACTTTCGAATCTTCGCTTCACCATGTCCACCAAGTACCTCGCCGCGTACGCTCTGGCCTCCCTGAGCAAGGCGTCCCCGTCTCAGGCGGACGTGGAGGCCATCTGCAAGGCCGTCCACATCGACGTCGACCAGGCCACCCTCGCCTTTGTGATGGAGAGCGTTACGGGACGCGACGTGGCCACCCTGATCGCGGAGGGCGCCGCGAAGATGAGCGCGATGCCGGCGGCCAGCTCTGGTGCCGCTGCTGGCGTCACTGCTTCCGCTGCGGGTGATGCGGCCCCGGCTGCCGCCGCCGCGAAGAAGGACGAGCCCGAGGAGGAGGCCGACGACGACATGGGCTTTGGTCTGTTCGACTAAGCCCATCGACACGTTGTTTGCGTGTGTGCGTGTACGTAAGGGTGGGTACGGGGGGGGCTTGCTGTTTCGGTAAAGGTTCTTCTGGCGTGACCCCGCACGTGTCCAGTCGAACCCTTGCGGCATGCGCGGCTCCGTGACTAAAGAGGGGGGCGCCCGTCTCTCTTTCCGCGCGTGTGTCGCTCATTTTTTTTTGTTGTTGTTGTTGCCGTCTTAACTACACGGAAAACGCCGCCGAGATTGTGTTGCGGTGTCTGTGTAGGGAGGCCATCAGGGATGCGGATGGCACGGTTGGTGCTCACAACAGCGGAAGCAGCCCTTCAAGGTCGTGGTACGCGGTCTTCTCTGTCGCTCGCACATGCATCCACCATCGCGCCCAAGCACGCGACAAGCGAAAGCGAACACGCGACCGACATGTGCGCGGCGGATAGCGGAAGGGCGGAAGAGGAAGGCGGGTGGGCGCACGCACACACTGAAAGCTGTGAGATGGGCGAGCGATGCACGCGTTGATGGGTCGATCCCCCTTCCTCGTGCAGCCCTGTCATCCATGCGGGGAGGATGTGGTGGCAGCGGCGCAGCGAAAAGGATGAAAGCAAGAGAGAGAGAGAGGGAGACGTGAATAGTCTCCGCAGGCAGAGGCGGGGAGGTGTAATGATGGTGCTGGCGGATGGGCAGAGAACGGATGGCGAGCAGTTGGCGTATGCCTGTCTATCGCTCTTGGCAGTGCAGCACCCCGTGGAGCGTCTCCCTCCCCCACCCTGGCCCCGCTCTTCCCACATTGCTGGTCCGCCATGTGTGCACGCCTGTGTCGGTATGCCTTTACACGAACCTTTCCTACTGCTCCTTACACGCCCACAACTCTATCGAACGTCTTCCCCCCCCCCTGCACGCATTCGTGCCAACCACACACACACACACACACAAACACACGTATATCTGCATATACGCATGCCACTCACCGCTGCTTCGGGTGTCGACGTGGACTAAAGCTTTCTGTCTCATTCTACGCAGTCGCACACTCTCCACCATGTCCACCAAGTACCTCGCCGCGTACGCTCTGGCCTCCCTGAGCAAGGCGTCCCCGTCTCAGGCGGACGTGGAGGCCATCTGCAAGGCCGTCCACATCGACGTCGACCAGGCCACCCTCGCCTTTGTGATGGAGAGCGTTACGGGACGCGACGTGGCCACCCTGATCGCGGAGGGCGCCGCGAAGATGAGCGCGATGCCGGCGGCCAGCTCTGGTGCCGCTGCTGGCGTCACTGCTTCCGCTGCGGGTGATGCGGCCCCGGCTGCCGCCGCCGCGAAGAAGGACGAGCCCGAGGAGGAGGCCGACGACGACATGGGCTTTGGTCTGTTCGACTAAGCCCATCGACACGTTTCGAGTTGTGACATGTGACACGGCGGAGGTCCTGCGTCTTTCCTACCCACCTTCATCTTCTCGGAAGCCGAGTCGCTTATCATCTCTCTGTCTTCTCGCGCGCGCGGCTGCCGCCTCTCTGTGAGCATGTGTGCGTGTACGTCGTGTCATCCCATAGCGAGCTGCTGGCTCGCGCGCGAGAGAGAGGGCACGAGGCGAGAAGTGGGGGGGGGGGCGAATGCGGAGTAGAGTGGGGTCCCTGCGCACGGGCAAAGCGTTCTCCCCGAAAGCGATACCGACACATGCAAATGGAAGGAGAGAGGGGGGTGTATGAGGATGCGAGACGTCGTTGTCTGCATCCTCTCCCACCCCTCTCCGCGTGTGTGTGTGTGTGCACTTATTTTCGTGTTTTGATAATTTCTTCGCACTTACAAGCATCTGGCATATATAGAATACCTGCAGACACACAAGACAGGCGCGCAGCACACGAGCGACGGGCGCCGGAGCGGTGCCCACAGACATGCTCACTGTGCCTAACCTGTGTATGTGTGTGTGTGTGTGTGTGCATGGGTGGGTGGATACGTCTCTCTCACGGCGGTGGTGCGACAACGCAGAGCGATAGAGAGAGGAAAAGGGGGGCAAGAGGGGGCGGCACTCCCGCTGCTCCCCGCTTCCCGCGTCGCCGCCCTCCACTCCCTTGCTCACACACTCTCTCTCGGTACCAGTCTCGTGGCGCTGAGGAGGCGGGAGTAACTCTGGATATCGCCGTGTGAGAGCGGCCCAACACGTTCACATGAGCCCCACCGCTCTCCATCTCATCTCCCTCACGGCCATCACACATATGCACGCGCCACTGCCTCTCCCTCAACTTCCTCCCACATGATGTCGTCGACGCCACTGTCGACATGCGTTGCTTTCTGTGCATCTATGTGCTCTGCACGTCTCCCCACATCGCATCCTTGCCGCTGGTGCTGCTGCCGCCGCCTCCCGTGCGTACTCTCGATTCCATGTCTCCGTGCACATGCGCGACTACAGAGCTGAAGGACGTGGCGGACGACGGGTAGAACGCCCCTCCCCCTCCACCTCCCCCCCCCCGAAAACAGAAAAGAAGTAACGGCAACGCACGCTCGAGGCCGTCTCTCTCAGGCATTTGGCGAACTGGCACGCACACGTGCAGTCGAACCCATAAAAACACCAGAAAACGGACGAACAGAGACACCCTGCCTACCACCTCCCCCTCCTGCCCCCGCAGACACGTGTGCAGGCATAGAGGCATATGGTTCTCGGAAAAGGCAAGGGGAGACTCGACGGTATCTTTCCGGCTCGTCATCCCCACTCACTCCCCCCTTACACCGTCCCCGGCGCCGTTCTCGCGCGCGTGCAGCAAGCGGAAGACACGATTGAACACTGTCGCCAATCGATAGATCCGTGGCTGCTCACCAACGCTTGAGCAGGACTGCTAGTGCAACTAGCGCGCCGCTTCCTTCGCGAGATTGCCACAAGTGCACGCGTCTATCTGTGCATGGGCGTGGGCGTGAGTGCGCGAACGGGTGTGCGAGGGACACGGGGAAACTGCAGCTGTCAGTGAGTACATATCCGGTGGGGCGAACGTTACCTCGACTCGCTTACTTACTCCCGCTCTCTCTCTCTCTCTCACGCGTGTCTCAAGCACAGCACACACGCGCATAAGCATCCACCTAGTATTATTCTCGCTGTTCTCCTGCCAACACAGCGCCCTTGACCTTTCTATTCCCTCTGCCTCCGCACTCGTTCATCACGAGTGCGTGTCTGCGCGGCCGTTGCGGCAGCGGGCAACGGTGTAGAAACAGCGTCTCCTCCGGCACGCACTCACACGGGCACCGACTCTCCTGTGTGCGTTGCTTGCCGCCCTGTGCAGAGTGGAAGGTGCGTGTGTGTGTGTGTGTGTGTGTGTGTGTTGTTGTTGTTGTTGACTGCCTTCATTTCGTTTTGTATTGTGGGTGGTGTTGATCAAGACAACATTTTCTTGCCTTCTCTCCCGTCGCTGTGCTTGCGCCTTCCATCAAGCGCGCCCTGGCCCCTCCCCCTTCCCCCCTGTACTTGTGCTCCTTCTTGGCTTTGTGTGTCTTGCCAGACGCGTGTGTCTGCCTGCCTGCCACCTTGCCCCTCCCTGCCCCCCCCGCCCGCCCGCCGCCGCCACCCTCTCCACCATCCCGTACATCGTCGCTCACGTGATTCTCCTTTCCCGTGCTTGTGCTCTGTGCCCTCTTCTCGGGTTTTCTCTGCACAACGTTGCGAAAAAGCAGCCGTGATTGCCTGAGGCGCGTCGACTGCTGCCTGCATTCTTGCTCCCTCCGTGTGCGTGCACGTGCTGTGTTGTGTTCTTCTTCTCCCGCCTTCCTCCTCTCCCCCCCCCTCCCCTCCCCTCACGCACGCACACGCGCGCATCCTCCCTCGGCCATCACGAGAGCAGCCGTGCAGTGACGCTTCCGCCCATACGCAGCACTGTCAACGTCTCCCTCACCTCGTCCCTGCGGGCAACGTGAACTGTGCCGTTAACGTGCATAGGCAAGCACAGCGATGGACCCTGCAGGACGCCGCCTCAGTGGAGCGCAGCAGCAGCAGCAGCAGCCGGCGGACAGGGCGAAGGCCGACGCGGACCGTGACACGGTTGATATGTTGCCGCCGCTGCGCACCGAGGCGTCGCCGTTCGAGCAGGCAAGTGCGAGCACGAACAAGAGCAGCGCAGCCTCTGCGCCACTTTCCGTAGTAATGAAGGTCATCCCCACACTCGCGGCGACTACGTCAAGCTTGCACGCTGGCGATGACACCGGTGGCGGCGGTGAGAATGAGGGAGAGGAGGAGCCATTCCTCACCAACGGCTCCATCGCGCTGGCCGAGTTCACAAGCCTGCTGAAACCACCAGAGAACAACAACATCCTCAAGGAGCACATCATCCACCTGCTTCGCGACGTGGACGCCGAGGAAACGCTGATGCGTATCGCCCGAGCGTTGGAGACGCAAGGGACGAGCGAGACGCCGGTGAATGTCAGTGCCACGACGTTTACGGGGTCGTCGCGCGACGTAGCATCGTACACAAACGCATCGCAGAGCACGGTGGCCTCGATGAGCATGATGCAGCGTCGGCGTTCGAGCGCCATGTCGCGCCGAGATATCACCAGCCTCGAGGCACTCGCCGGTCTCTCCTTCCTGCACTCGCGGCGAGGCGCGACGTCGCCCAGTGCGCAAGAGTCCCCATCGTCAGCGCAGCCGTCGGAGGACGTGGCCCCGCACAACAGATCCACGCGCGGCCTCGGTGGGCCAATGGACATCTCCTTCAACTCCCGCTCGTCTCTCGGCACGCGTGAGGAAGAGCAGCGGCAATCAAAGCAGCAGGACGACCCCCTATCGGCCTTCATGGCGGCCAGCGCCTCCCAGCTCAGCGACGCGACCCCCATGCTGTGCGAATCGCCGGCACTTCCAACTGGCGGCCAATGCCAAGGTCGGCGTCTCGCGGTATCGGCGGCGCCATGCATGCCGCCACCGGAGATAATCGGCGAAGATTCGCCGGCCACGGCGCTGCCCCCGCTGCGCGTTGTGCCCAAGTCCCCGGCGGAAGAGCAGCAGCTACGGCGACTACTACGCCGCTGCCACAGCTTCTCCTCTCTGGAGGCAGACACCCTGGAGAGCGTCCTAAAGGCGATGGACAAGGAGGTGCACGCGGCCGGCGCGGCCATCTTGGAGCAGGGCCAAGCGACGACGGAGAAGCTCTACCTCGTCGGCGAGGGCACGTGCGAAGCCATCAAGAACGGCAAGTCGCTCGGCCCGCTGCAGCCGGGCGGGACCTTTGGCGAGCTGGAGCTCATGTACAAGCAGGCCATGTGCGCCGCGACTGTCCGGTGCGTGACGCGGTGCGTGCTCTACACGCTCGATGAGGCGAGCTACCACCGCGCTGTCATGACGAGCGCGTTGCAGAAGCGGCGCAAGTTTGAGAAGCTGACGACGAACGTGCCTTTTCTGCGGTGCCTGCCGGACTTTGAGCGCATGAAGATTGCCGAGGCGCTCGAGACGCGGGTGTACCAGCGCGGCAAGACGATCATCCGCTTCGGGTCGCCAGGGAACTACATGCACTTTATCATTGAAGGTGAAGTAAAGGTGGTTGGGCGGAACAGTGGCCGCCGAGTTGAGGTGGTGCGCCTGCGCGACGGCGACGTCGTCGGCGAGCTCGAGTTCCTCTTCAACCACCTCACCGTGGCGGATGTTGTAGCGACGTCGCGCGAGGTTCGGACGGCTTGCATCAGCCGCGAGCACTTCGAGCTCATTGTTGGGCCTATACAAGACCGCCTGAAGGAGTTTGTCGCCACCTCGTCCACCTACGAAAAGTATTACGTCGCCGAGGTGGCGGACGAGAGCGTGCGCACCGAGCTCAACCGCATCGAGTCGTCGCGCAAGCATCGCCGCGTTGCCTCGCGCGATCAGCGGACAGCGATCGGGGACATCGATCCGCATGGAGAGGTGCTGCTCAGTGCGCCGCTGCCGCTACTCCACGGCAAGGGTGATACTGCCGGCAAAGCTGGCGGCGTTAGTGGTGGAGGTGCCGCCAAGAGCGATTCGGCCGCCGGGGACGGTGCCGACACGCAGGGGCAACGCAGGACGGCAGCGCGGGACTCGGCCGCGCTGCCCAAGGCGCTACTGCGGTTTCCGTTTGCACCGATCACGGGGAAGGAGGTGGCTGTGCTGGCCCTCCGCGAGGATGGCCTCATCATGTACTGGAACTCCGTGCTGGAGAGGCTGACAAGCTACTCGGCGGGGGAGGCGGTGGGGCAGAATATTTACTCCTTCCTTCTCTCGGAGCGGGAGCAGCAGTGCATGTACAAAGCTATCAACGCTGCACGCAACTACGCCGGCGAGGTGGAGGCATTTTTGAAGCGACCCAACACCAAGTCGATCCAGTTCACCCTCGCCCGCAGCGACGGTCTCACGAAGACGACCGTCCGACTCACGATTGCTCCGCCTGTCGTGTCGGCCGGCTGCAACGCGGCGGAGGTGGTGTTGGGCTTTGGCGAGGAGGTCAGAGAGGGGCCACAGAAGATGTTGGAGCAGCCGCAGTGGCTCTCTGGCCAAATTCGTGCCATTCTGGCGGATGGCACGCAGACTTTCGAGGAGCGGCTGGAGTGCATCGCGGAGACTCTCAACAACGTCGAGTCCACCTACCGTGCCATGACGGTATCAACGGAGCGGCTGCGTGTGGTCAACATCCGGCAAATGATGGGGCACATCATCATGGACTTTGGTGGCGAGTGCGTGAGCCGCGGCATTTCCGTGCGGCAGCGCTTTGAAGGGCTCCCGTCCGAGCGTGCCTACCTAGACGCCAACTTGTTGCCGGAGTGTCTGCGCTACGCCATGAAGTTGTGCCTTAGGTACAGCGACCCCGGCGGCAGCATCATCACCATCATGATCACTGTCACAGAGAAAAACGGGCTCGAGTTTCTGGTGGTCAACTTCAACCTGACCGGCGACGGCATGCCGAAGGCGATCGCGCAGTTCTTCGACTCGTCACTGAAGAGGCACGACGACTCCGTCACCACGATGAGCGTCGACGACGACAGCGGCGACGACAGCGACAACGACGCGGAGACGTCCATGGCGCTGCGAAGCACCCTGCAGCCTCGGCTGCGGCGCAAGCTGCGCCGCGTCCAGCGCGCCGTCGAGGATCAGGGCGGCACGCTGCGCATGCTTCGCAACCCGCAAGACTCAAACATCGCCTTTCTCATCCCCTTTATGCCGGCGAGCGAGCAGGACGCCGAGAATGCCTCCATAGAAGCGTCGCTGAGCACCTTGGCCGACTCCACCGGCGCAGGTCAGCTGGCGTCGCTGGCGGGGATGAGCAGCGGTGTCGGACCTCCCACCTCTGCAGCCGCAGCAGCTGCTGCCGCGAGTGTGTCGCTCGCGAACAGCCCCGCTTGCGAGAGCAGCGGGCTGTCGAACATGTCGGCGGCCGGGACCGTCGCCACCGTGTCTGGGCAACCGAACTTCAGCTACACCACCTGCCTCACCGAGGACACGCCGGCTCACCGCATTATGCTGTCTTCATTCTTGTGGGAGCGCCACCACGCCGTGCTGACTGCCTTCACCTTCGAGGACATCATGGGCCTCGTCGGGGTTGCCGATATTCTCATCATTGACCTGCAGCAGTCCGCCATCACCTTCCTGCACGAGCGCGACCCCATCACGCGGCTGCGCGAGATGCTGCGGCACATGGCCGTCATCATCACCTCCACGAACTTCGACCTCGTCAGCAGAGACACGTATGCGGCATCCGGCTTCATCACGCTAAAGAAGCCATGCACCCCTGTCCAGGCCATGAAGGCGATCCGTCGCGCAGAGGAGAAGTCGGCCGTCGTGAAGCTGGAACGACTGCGCATTGAGCAGACACGTGAGACGCTGGCGCGCAACAGCCGCGGTGCCTGGCGTCACGGCGCCCTCCTTGGGAAAGGGTCTTCTGGGGAGGTGTATGAGGCGTACGATGTGCTGACGGGCGGCAAGATGGCCGTGAAGGAGATGCGGGTGGGCAATAACGACGCCAAGATTGAGCAGTTTGTGCAGGAGGTCAGCACGATGTGCAACCTGCAGCACCCCAACATCATCCACTACTTCTACTGCGAGGAGAGCAAGGAGCAGAAGGTGATTCGGGTGTTTATGGAGTTCGCCGGCGGCGGCACGCTGCAGTCCCTCCTCAAAACAAAGGGCCGGCTTGAGTACGCGGAGCTGCGGGCGCTGCTACGGGATGTAGTGGAGGGGCTTGCGTACATACACTCGCAGCACTACGTCCACGGTGACATCAAGACAGCCAACGTGCTGCTGAGCAACGATGGCAAGTGCAAGATCGGCGACTTTGGCACGGCGCGGACGGTGAACGAGGGGGAGCTGCTGTACGTGATGCAAGGCAGTCCGCTCTACATGTCGCCTGAGTGCATGTCGGCTGGGGAAGAGGACGAGGATGGCAACCGAATTGGCTACAGTTTTCCTTCCGACATCTGGTCCCTCGGCTGTGTCGCCATGGAGATGGCAACGAACAAGCCGCCGTTTGCGCACATCAAGACAATCAAGGGGCCGGCCGGCTTGACAAACTTTATCACGTCGCTGACGGACGTCCCCGACCTGTCGCCGCTCTTCAAGTGTCACCCCTCCATCGTGGAGTTCGTCTCCGCGTGCCTGAACCCCGACCCGAGCCAGCGTGCTACTGCGCAGGAACTGCTGCAGATGTGCCTGTTTAGTGAGTCGACGCATAGCGACCGCAACTCCGCCGTGATGGCGCTGAAGCGGGCGCAGCTGCTGCACGTGCTGAACAAGTTTGTTGCCTTCCAGGAGCCTGAAGAGGCAGAAAAGCTTGAGAAGTGGCGTAACCGCCTCAAGGTGAGTCGACTCGCCTCCGACTTCTTCAGCTCCGGAAGCAGCTCCAGCGCCAGCGCGAGTGAACCGATGTCGACGGTCTTCTCGAACGCGGCGCCTGCCGCCGAGGTCGAGGAGGCAACTCACGAGAAGCGGCGCCGGGGTATAGCAGCCACAACAACGGCGGCGGCAACCGCAGCGGCAGCGGCGGGAGACGATGACGAGTCCGACAAGGACGTCACACGACGCAGCGACACGGTGGCGCTGACCACGGGCGGCGCCTCCGAGAGCCCCGATGGCGCGAGGCCTGCCGGGGCAAGTGCGGGGGCGTCACTGGTCAATATAGTCACCTCCGCGGACGGCAGCTTGAATCAAGCAACATCGACCTTCACGCGCTACCTGCGCAGGTGGGACTTCTCCACGAGCTCATCCTCGTCGTCTTCAGAGTTGAATGCAAATTCGAAGGCGATGACGCCCGCGGGCGGCGAAGGTGCGCACCGCGACCCCGTCATAGGCGTCGCTGGCGAAAACAACGAGGCCGAGCCGGACGCGCGCAACCCACAAACAGAGGACGCGTATGACCTCTCCCCGACCCCGAAGAAGCGCTCCAAGACGCGGTCGCGTCCGCAAGCAACACTGACACCGCCAATGCTGAAGCCCTCGCATCCGCGACACGGCCCCGACAGCACCACCACCACCACAAACAGTGCCGAGAAAGACTTCTTCGCAACGTCGTCGGACAGCAACAGCAGCAGCAGCAGCAGCAGCAGTGGCCGTGCGCTTAACACGGCCGATGCACGCAGCGAGGCGCCCGCGCATCAAGGCGGCACTGTACGGCGGAGAGGCACTGCCACGACAGCTCGCACGGAGCCACGGCCAACTGGCAGCGAGGCCGTTGGCTACACCCCCAGCTTTCCTGGTCGGCGCCGCAACGTGCGGCTGGATGAGGCCGGCAACATCGTGCCGTTTGGTCGGCTTTCGAGCATGATGAGTGTAGCAGTGCCGCGGAACAGAAAGGGCGAGCAGCACGGAGACGACGCCTCCGCTGAAGGCAGTCCTGGTGTTGCCGCAGCGGCGGCGACGGAAGCTACCGCCGCCTCGCGCGCGCCGTTCTCCACCCTTGGTGACGCGAGTGATCATGTGCTGAGCCCCAGCAGTGCCGCAGGCCTCGCCAACGCGTCCTTCACGCAGCCGCCGGGCAACTACTCTTTCTTCAGCTTCAACAGGAGCATCAGCTTTATGGGCACCAACATGGACAAGGTGCTGAACAGCGCGGCGAATGATTTCCTCAGCAACCTCGCCGCGAACTGGCACACGAGCAATGCGGTGTGCGTCGAGACGGCCAGCAGCGCTGGCAGCATGGTACGGCTGCCCTCCAGAACGTTTCTGCGTGCGGAGAGGTCGGGCAGTGTGCAAAGTCACGCGACGCTGAGCAGCAACAGAGAAGGGGAGTGTCGCACCGACTGCATGGTCGGCGTGGCGAGCCCACTGACGGTGGCAGGGCAAAGTGAAGAGCGCGGCGATGTACCGGAGACGCCATCGCGGCGGCGGGGCGGGGCAATGAGTCGCAGCCCCTCCGCGCGAAGTCCGCTGGAAGCGCATGGATCGGGCGAGCCGGCATCGACCGAAGGCGGCGACAGTGGGGTGCAGCACGCTGGGACTACATTGCTGCCACTGCAGTCACCACCGCCGAAGCCGCTGTCCACCGGAGCGGCACCCACGGCTGCCTCTCGCTCCACTCACCCTGTCTTGAGCCAGCTGGGTTCCGTCTCGTACACCTCGGACGACGGCACCACCAGCATGACGCCGCGCGGCGACAGCGTACCGCTTGTGGGGGTTGCCGCGTCGTCGCACCGCCAGCGTCGCGCGCGGCCACCCATAACAAACCAGTCGTTTTTCGTGGTGGAGGATCGGTCGTCGGCGCCGCTCCTCTCCCCACACACTAGCGTCACAAAATTGACCGGGTCGATGGCCGGCGGCCCTGTCTCAGCCTCTCTAGTCAGTCTCGCCACGTGGTCAAGCGTCGCCTCCGCAGACGGCAGCGCCACAGGCGGCATGGCTGGTGAGACGAGTAACAGCACTCTGCTGCAGCAGAGCTACGCAAACGTGGCGGTGGTAGCGCCGGCGCCAGTCTTCCCCACCTTCTCGACGAGTAATGTGCGAGCCGTGTGGCAGCAGCGGCGGCGCCACGTTGCTGGAGGCGGTCGGGGCGGTGTGGGAGGTGGCAACGCAAGCAATATCCACCTCACAGCACCGCCGAGCAACGAGGGCAGCGTCTACCTGATGATGGCCGATGAGCACCAGGGAGATGGTCAGCGACGGCGAGCGGCAGACGCCGCCGTGCGTCGCGAGGACGATGACGACGACGACGACCTGACCAGCGCCGCCTTCGGCTCGATGCGCTCGGGGTTTTCGCGGTGCTCATCGGCGCAAAGTCTATCCTACCCCACAGCCGAGACCCTCTCCGCGGCTCACGAGCGGGTCTCACAGCAACGCCTCGCGAGAAGTGCCGACGCTGCCGCAGGCGCCAGCGAAGACCGTCACGGCGCCGAAGTAGGAGACGCGCTGCCCTTCAGCAACCTCGCCTCCAAAGCCGACTCGACGGTTTTCACCTACCTGCAGCGCATCGAAGCATCGTTGCAGGATGTGCTGTCGCAGTTGCAGGTGCGGCGGCGCCAGCAACAGCAGCACCAGTGTCGGCGAAAGAGTGGTGACTCCATCACTGGGGTGCAGGACGGTTTCGATCACGCGCCGTCTTCCGCCCCCATCACGACCGTCCAAGCCGCACCACTGCAAAGCGCAACACAGCTCACAACCCTTCACAGCTCCCTCAGCTCTCCCCTGCCCTCGCCTGCGTCTGTGAGCAGCACTAGAGTCGACACCTCTCCTGCCAAGCTGCCACGTCCGCTGTCTTCCTGTACGACGCCCGCGACAGTTTCGCAATCGAGGCAGGGCAAGGCCAACCCGCTGTCGATGCGAGCATCGCCGCCGCTGTCGAAGCAGCGCAGCAATCCTCGGTGGCCAACGGAGGACGACGCCGAGGCGGAAGGGGGTCCGGTGTACCAAGATGCCACAATGTGGTTTGACACGCCACTCTCACCCAACTCGTCCGGGCACCGCGCCAGCAGCGGCTGCGACGATGTGAATGTAGAGGTGCTGCTGCGCAAGATGCTGTGGCGGGTAAGTCTGCTGCTGGACGAGGTGTCGTCCTTCTCACTGCGGGGGCCAGCGACGGCGAACGTAGCGCAGCCCTCCTAGACAGATGCGTGCGTCTCTCTCTCGTGTTGTTGCTCTTCTTGTTTCGTGCTTGGTATTGCTGCTGGCGTTTTGGCATTTCCGTTCGTTCGACCCCGCCTGGCTGTGCGCTTGCGCCCACGCGTACGCCCATGGGTACGCGCGTCGTGACCCGCCCCACCACCACCACCACCACCGCCACCCTCCTCCGTGCAGTTGCTCGAGTGCCCGCCTCAGAATCGGCACGCCCCACCCCCTCCCTTCTTCTTGCCCCTTCGGAGGGGTTTTGCTCGTGTCTTCTCGCCGGCGGCACCCGAATTCAGAGAAATTATGTGTGAATCTGCAGCCGCACACCGTGCGCACAAAGCATATACACGCAAGGGCAGCGCCGTCGACGTCTCTCACCTCTTCCTCAACGGTAGCATCTCACGTGGATGTGCTGATAGATGGCAGTTGAACGGGCCCTCCTCAGCACTCCTAGCCCTGTCAGTATGTGGCGACGAGTGCACCTGTCGGTGCGTGGAAGAAGCTTATGCGCACATGACCCGCGCGCGCCGCCCTGCCAACATCCCTCCGCGTTCTTGCAGGCTCCGCTCCATCGACTCCCGTTCACAACGTCTCCCTCTTCCGCCACTGGCTCCCTCCCCTCCCCCTAAAACGTGTCGCATCACGCACTGCCCCGCAAAAGTAGCTTCCTGCTTTCCGCTAAGACATCATTTATCGTTCGGCATCACACATTTGTTCTGTTTTGTCGTCTGTCTGTGTGTGTGCGTGTGTATAGAGGTCACACCCCGCCCCGTCGACTCTCTCTCTCTCTCTCTTCCCAGCGAACAAGCAGACGAGCACGAATAGCGTACGTGTCACACGGCGGCCGAAGCAATGTCCGCCCACGGCAACGGAAGCAATAACAACATCCGCACCTGCATCTCTTCCGTCTCCGGTATCAGCTCCATGCACCACACCGCAGGCGATGCAGCCATCACGGGCGTGGCCCCCTGCTGCGAGTCGATGAAGCACCTTGATGCATCCGAGGCGACGAGGACGGCGGTCCCCTTTCCAGACATATCTGCAACCCTAACACCGGATGGCCATAGCTCCTTGACGTGCGCAGTGGGGTCGAGTACGAACCAAGACATGTCCAGCACCACCAGCGCCGTGCCGCCGCAGCCCCCCTCGCGCTCGCAAACCAGCCTGCTTCCATCGTTCCGCACCTCAGCGCCGCTGACAGCGACACCCCTTCCCACATCCCTCGCCGGCGGCAGCGCCGCATGCCAGCATCAGTCCATCGCTGTGGCGGACACTATCGTGCGCAGCAGCTCCGCCCTCTTTTCGCAGGAACAGGCGGTAGGGCTGCGCAGAACCAAGCGAGACATGAGCACGTCGCCCCCTTCGCGACACATCGGCGGCGACAGTAGTCGCTCTGCCACTCCGCTGACGGTGTCCACGACAGCCTCGCTGGACCCGCGCGGCGAGAACACTCCCATCCAGCAGAACGCGCTGGAGGCGCTGCAACGGGCTGTAATCCACGTGCGCTCCAGCTTGCAGCAGAGCAACGTCGTCAAACCCTCCGTGGGGTCCGGCACTGAGGATGAGCGCACGGGGCACAGCATTGCACAGGCCGTGAGGGCCGCCGTTCGGGCGGCGGAGATGATTGATCAGGAGAACGTGGACAGCAGCTTAAACGACAGCGACGTCGACGACGCGCCGAGCGAGGCGACAACAGGGACACGGCGCAGCCACAGGGCGATGGACTGGCGCGACGACGACGACTCCATCGTCTCCCCTAGCACCTTCTTCCACTCGGATGCATCGCTGCAGGTGCGCAGCAACCGCGTCATGGAGTGCATCGTGGCGAAGGGGCACGCAGCGCAGACGGAGGAGGAGCTCACCTGGCTCTACCGCCACGCCCTGCTCACGTCCCTGCTGGATACCGAGGACCTGCAGCGCATTGTTCCGCTCTCCCTCCACCGCGAGTACACTCATGGCGAGCTCATTCTCGACTGCGGCGCGCCGGTTCAGCACCTGTACGTGGTGGTGTGGGGCAGCGTGGACGTCTTCCGGATCGACTCCGTTAACAATGAGCAGAAGGCGATGGAGGAGGCGTTTCGCGTGGCGTCTCACCAAAGCGTGTCGATGAAGCTGCGCTCGATGAGCGGCTCCCGTGACCGTCACGGCAGCCTCTCCTCGTACGGCCTCCGACTCTCCGACGGGCAGGACGCCTCCACGAACAGCGACATTCCATCGGACGCCGTCTACGCCCACGTCGCGAGCTTGTGTCCAGGGCAAGTGTTTGGCATCGAGAACTGCGTCTTCAACTCCACCTCGCAGTACGTCTTCCGCGCCGGCAGTGCGATGTCCAAGACGGTCGTCTCGCTACTACCGTACGAGGAGCTGCAGCCGGTGCTCTCCGGCAACCCCCGCTTCGCCCAGGGCGTCGGCATCTGCATCACCGACTCCATGAACGTCTTTGGCCCCATCCGTGAGTTCTGCCGCTACGTCTTCTCGCCCACCAGCGCGCAAAATGAGTACCTACCGCTGTGGTCAATCCTGGAGAGCTACACCCGCATCCACAACGTCATTCACACGAAGCTGTTCAGTCACGAGGTTGACACCGGCGCGTGGGGCTACGCGCTGAACCGCCTGCCGGACAACCTGACCTCGACTTTTTGCTTCGACCTCGTGCACGCCCTGCCGCCCTTCATTGCCAGCCGCATGAAAGTCGAGGCGCGAGCGGCCGACACGCGCAAGACGGCAGACGGCTTGGCGCGCGCGCGCAGTATGCGGACGGCCATCACGTACATTCGTACAAGGGAGCGCCGTCGCTGCACGTGGCATCTCGGGATGGAGGGAAAGACGCTTGTGCTGCTGCGCGACGGCTTCACGGATCTGCTCGACTTCTTGACAATGCTGTGCGTGCACATCATCGAGAGCAACAAGCTTCGCGGCCGCATGCAGGGCATGGTGCACCCTCCGGCGATCGACGTGCTTGATGAATACCTGCGGCAGCGCGAGCAGGAGGAGCTGGAGGGCAAGTACCTGGCAGCCGACGGTGTCACACGTGACGCCGAGATGCAGCGCGTGCAGACGATCCTGAAGCGCATGCCGCTTACGGAGGGGGAGCAGGCTGGCCTGCTGCGCAACTGGGGGCATAACACGCTCCTGCGTCTTTACGAGGTCATGATGCACCGGGAAGAGTACAACGTGCGCGTCGATCCGAGCCTGTCCCTTAAGTTCCAGACAAACCCCTTCCATGAGTGGGCCCTGAACCTGCGCGGTTGCGTGCTCGAGAAGCTCGGGCTTGACCGCTTCTCCGCGCTGCCAGACGACCTTTGCATCGACGTCATCAGCAGCAACACCCACTGCATCAAGAATCTGCTCTGCAGCTTCATCCGCAAGTATCGCAATGAAATCCTGGACTACGTGCGCCTCTCCGAGAGCAAGCGACTAGGGCGGCCGGAGGAGTGGCACAGCGTGGATGACATGCTCTACGCCGCCCTCACAGGTTTCTTGCAGAATGAGCGGCCGGACTTGAAGGAGGAGTACAACCGCAGCCTCGAGCAGAGCGGCATCACGGTGCTGCAAGACACGGCCATGACGGGGCTGCAGGTGGACGTTATTCCGGTGCACCTGCTCAACTTCAACACGATTGATGAAGCGATACGCGATGCGATGCACGCGCACTACGTGGAGGCGACCAAGAGCGACAGCGGGGAAGGCAAAAGCGAGGCAAGCTCCTCGCCAGTGCCGACGTGGTCGCAGGTATGCAAGCCGATCTGGCGGCGCTCCTCGGAGGGCTCGCTGGTGTGCATGCCGGTGTGCATGATGACGAGCGGCAGAAAGAGCATCTCAGCCAACGCCGCGGTTGGCGCGGAGCCGCTAGACGGCGATGGCGACGCTGGCGGCGAGCTCAGCCCCACCGGTTTCGATGGGCCGGCGAGTGCAAATGAGAGCCTCAGCACGCCCGGCGGGGCCCCCATGGGCCACCACGGCAGGAATGGCCGGCGCCAGCAGCACTTCCTCATCAACATGGACTTTGCGTTTGGCGCGCAGGCCGAGGGCATCTGCCGCGTGATATTCAGCGCCTTTGGCAAGCGCATCCGCAGCGTCAGTGTCATGGGCAAGGCCGGCGGCCTCACCGGCAAGCGCGGCGACATCCAGCTTGCTAGCCACGTCCTCCTCTCCAAGTCCTCGCTTATCCTTGAGGACAACCAGGACGAGCTGCGCAACTGCCGCAACCAAGATCTCACGGCGCAGCGGCTGCAGGAGCTGGCCGGCCCGCGTGTCAAGGTGCACCACGGCAAGGTGTTGACCGTGACGGGAACGATGCTGCAGAACGTGTCCCTCTTGCGGTACTACCAGCAAGTGTGGCGCTGCGTCGGGACGGAGATGGAGGGGTCGTACTTTGCGCGTGTCATCGAGGACTTCTACCGACAAGGCATCGCCCACCCCGGGCTGACGACGCGCTTCGCCTACTACACGAGTGATCTCCCCCTCGCGCAGAACGATGCTGAGATGGAGGCGCGGCGGACGCACCGGCTGCCGGCTGGCGGTGCGACGCTGTCGGCGCCCATGAGCCCGCAGGAGGGCGTGCCGCCGCTCTACGCGATTGCTCGTGGCATCTTGGAGAACGTGCTGCTGTAAAGGATCGCGCAGCAGGCCACAAGCACACGCGCGGCATATCCTTCGCTGTTTCGGCGTGCTCCTCCCATATCGTCCTCGCCCTCGTCACTTCTCTTTTCTTGGACGCCTTCCCGTTGTTGTTCTCGGGTAGTGCGCAGTGCCGGGAGTGCTCGGCGCCTCGCCTGTACTCCCTCTTGCGTCCATGCAGAGGCACATGTGCATAGGCGGCTTTGTTTTTCTTGTGTGTGTGTGTGTGTGTGTGTGTGTGTGTGTATTGCTTTCCCGTTGACTCTCATGCAGTGCGTCCGGCATAGGCGTCCGCAATGGACGTGCGTGTGCGGGTTGGGTAGCGTGTGGGGCTGGAGAAATGTCGATCGCAGTTTACGTCATCGTTTAACCGTTGAGCAACGGTGTTGTGTTCTCTGCCTACCCGCCTGTGTGGGTGTGGGTGTACGTCGGTATAGCATCTGCGTAGTAAGCGCACGGCGCATGCCTCAGTCTGCTACCACCCACCCACTGAACCACCCACGTACCCCCTTCCTGCTCTTTGGGTGGTGATGATAAGCGGGACTACTTCTTGTTTTCTCGGTTCGTATTTTCTTTTCTCCTCATAGTGAGCACGGTCATGGAAGCCGTTGTCGCCACAGCGTGTTCGACTCGAGTCGGTGCGTGTGCACCAGACACGCACCCGGTGCACAGGTGGTTATCGCTGCGATCCTGAATCGATATGGGGGAGGGACGGCGCCTGCGTGACTCCGTCGCACCCCTCCCCCTCCCTCTCTCCTGTGCAGGGAGGTAGAGCAGCGTGTTCGAGTGCTCGGATCGCGATCCAGCATCGTAATGAAAAGCGGGCGAAGCCGGCGTGGAGAGGCACACGCCCATGAACGCGCCCGCAGCACGCCGGCCCTTTGCCTCTCGTCCACCTCTCCTGTCCCAACGTGCACTTTCTCGGGCTTCCGCGCTCTCCCTCCTCTCCCTCTCCCTGACCGTGGCACGCTCCTATATGGCGGTGCTCATGTGCACGGGTGTCCGTGCTGCGTTCGTGTGCGTCTCCTGGCGCGTCGGCAGATTGCTGGAAGGGGTCGCGCAGACGTGCGTACGTGTGCGCCAGTCTTGCCTTCTTGCTTTCTCTCTTGCATTAAGCGCACGCACCCAAGCGCCCTGCTGATCTCTGCTTACCCAATCACAGCTCGCGGGGCGGCATCGACGGGGGTGGAGCCTATCGTCGTGGACGGTGGGGCAGCTGCTCGGCAGTCACTGCGCGCGCACATCGCACACGCTTGGTCTCAGTTGTCTGAGCTCATTCCACAAGGCTCTGCATCCAAAACCGCCCGACGCTGCCAACGGCATGCCACTCATAGTGCAGCGCACGTACAAGCTGGGCGTTGGCAGCGCCACCGACGCAGACGCGCCCGCATCGCCTGCGTCGCCGCCGGTGGGGCCCAGTGCGCCGGAGGAGCATGTGACGACGCGCATATGCCACCGCTGGAGCTACGTCGACGCGTCGCGTCACGAGACGTGCATTGTCACGCTGCAGGCGCACTATTCTCTGCACGTAGATGTCAAGGGCGAGGGCAGCACCGCTGCGACGTCATCGCTACAGCAGGCGGGTATTTACCCGGAAGGGCCCAGCAGCGACGACGGGCTCTGCGGATTCGCGTGGGAGTTCATCTGGATTCCAAACCCGTGTCCGTCGTCTGAAGCAGCAGGCGCGGCGGCGGCAGTGACTTCATCGAGCGGCGTCATCAACGACGAGGCGGACCTGGAGGCACAGCAGCCAGCGCGAGCTCGCTTCTTCTTCCATCGCACAACGTCGCTCGCGCGGTCGACGCTGCAAGGCACCGGCGGCGTTTTCTTCTTGAGCAGCCGGCACGTCCTGGTAGCCACGGAGGCCCCGGATGCAGCGGGTGCGGCCACAGGACCAGCAGCCACGTCGAGAGGTGCCCCAAACCATCAGCTCTGTGATGCCGATCACTACGGTTTGATGGACAGTTTTGTGCTGAGCAGCGGCGATGCTGCTGCTGCGAGGTCTGCTTCTCGCGCGTGTTCATGGGTTCGTGTCGCGGCATCGGTATCACTGCCTTGTTCGTTCGCCTCCTCACAGGCACCTCGTCATACCGGTGCCACCTCGGCTCCCCCATCGTGGCCTTCGACGGTGCTGCTGCTCGTCGCCGGAGTCCCACTGCGGCCTCCGCACCACACCTCTGCTGCCACTGCGGCAGTACCACTCGTGCGCCTGGTTTACGTCTTTGCCGTCCTCGGCAGCTCGACAGGCGGCGGCAGCTCCGGCAGTGCCGATCCGGAGCATCGAGAGTGGGACGTGATGGCATGTGTGGCGGATCTCTGTAGCAGCGACGCCTCTGCCGACGATCCAAACTCATTGCAAGTTCGAGTACGGCACGCCGTGACGCTCCCGCTGCTCCGCCTAAGTGTGCACAAGGTATCAACGGAGGACGGCGTCCACCGCGGCGGCGGTGGCACCGGCTGGGGACACGCACGCAACGGCGCTGGTGGAGCGAACCGCGCGCAGTCGACGTCCTCTCAGCAGCAGCAGTCGCTGGACCCGCATGATCTTCTTTGGGCCTTTGTGGAGGATAAGGATACCCGCACAGTACACCCGCTCCGTGATGGACAGCTGTGCGGCAGCCTTGTGGCGCTGCTGCCCTGTTGCTGCGCCCCTGCCCGTACCTTAGTAGCGCCGCCCTTGCCTGCTGCGGCTTCGTCGCCGGTCGCCAACTCTGCGCCGTCGCCGCCGGCCGTTCTCTGCATGGGCTTCAGGGGCGACACTCCGTACGGTGTGCTGGGGGTGTCTAGTGCCGAGCTGGACTCGTACGCAAAGGCGAATCAGCAGCGGCAGCAGCATCCAGGACGGGCCCCGCACTCATCGGTGCAGGAGATCATCGAGCAGCTGTTGCCGTCACCAGAGCGTGCCGTGTACGAGCTTGCGGTAGGGGGCCTGACCAAGTGTATTTGCCCGGCAGCCACCGTCGCATCGCGAGCGGCACCAACGCCCATGACGGCGCTCCCCGCGCATACAAGCCTCCTCATGCTCATCGTGGACGGCATACACACGCGCGGCAGCCGCAACAGCGCTGCGCAAGAAGTGGACGCATCACGGGTCGTCGCGGCGCCGGCGGCCGCGCTGCCTCAAGGCCTTTACCTCACGGAGACGGTGTCTTATGATGCCTTGGCGCAGCTGGCGAGCTCTGGAAGACCGGAGGAGGCGGTAGAGGGGCAGAATTCAAGGGTGCGTGTCCACCACGTGCCACCCACCAGAACTCTATGGCGCGGGCTGGACCCGCTCGTGCTGTCAGTGCCGCCGGTGCCAACGAGCGCTGCGGATATCATGGATGGTGAATGGGGCGACGAGGATAGCACAACGCAGGAGATGGCGCAGGCGGCCCATCGCGACGTGCTCGCCTGGGACATTGCTGACGTGGGTCGCTGGATGGAGTGGTTGTCAGAGACGGCGGGCGGTAGCGCAGATGGCGTGTACGGGAAGGATCATCACACAGCCCTCATGGTAGGTGAGAGCGCTGCCGAGGCGGAGGGCGCCGCCGCATCCGCCTCGCCCTCCTCCATGGCAACAGTGACGGCGGTGACGTCGCGTACGTGCGCATCCTCCTCGACGACGACCGCCGCTTCCGTTGTCCGCGGCTTCCCCTGCTTCAACGAACTCACCCACGAGCTCACGATGCTGTGGTACTGCTGCAACGGCGCCGCAGATCACAGCAGCGAGGAAGAGGATCCAGCAGCCACCGAGCGGGCTGTCGCGCTTGTCCGGCCGCCCTTGTGGGCGCCGCGAACAGCAGCGAGCTCGCACGAGGAATGGGAGGCGCATGTGGCGGAGTGGGTGGCAGCGGAACAGGTGCGGAGACGCCTCCATTCGTCCACCACGCCGCCAAGCGACGGCTGCGTCGCCGCCGCCACGTACCGGGCCATGCGGGTGCTCTGGGCCTTCGCTGTCCTGCATGCGCCGAGACCGGCTTTGCCGCAGTGGCCAGGTGCGCTCATGGAAGTGCTGCGCAGCACCGCCGCGGACGCCGCGGAGCATCAGACGTGTCTCTACCTCTATGCGCGCGCGGTACAGACCTTTACGATAGCGCGCCTCGCGTCGAGCTACGGCGACGACACAGCCAAGCTGGAGACGGAGGTGCGCCACATGCGTCGAGCGGCGGCGGTCTTTCTCCGGCTGGTACTGCGCACCCTCGCGGCGTTGGACTGGTGCACAGGGGACGTGGTAGGGTGGATGTGCTGCCAATGGATGGTGCGGTGGTTCCTCGGCACTGGCGCCGGCGCTACTGCGGCAGGGGTCACACGCTCCCCGTCTCCCACCGCCACCGCCGCCTCCGTCGTGCAGGAACAGGCCGCTGCAGTGGAGGGGCGAGCGATGCAAGTGCTTCTGCAGCTTGGCGCAGCGGCACGTGAGCCAGTGAGGATCGAAGCGGCGTCCTCATCGACGTCATCGCCGCAGCGACCCCTGGACTGGCTACGGCGTGCGCTTCTTCTTTTCGCCTCGAGGAACAGGCAGCTGCCGCTGGAACTCACAGTCGAGGACATCCTGGAGGCCTCAGGGATATTGCTGCAGCCGGAAACGACGCCGGAGGCAACACAGGCCACTGTCGCCAGTGGTTGGAGTGAGGCAAGTGACGAGGAGACCACCGCTGACGTGGCGCCTCCGTGGCCGACGCCCGACACAGCGGAGCTGCGCGAGTCGATGGAGTACGCGCTGCTACGCCTGGCGAAGCCAAAGGAGCTGTATCGCGTAGTACATCACCTTGCACACGTCTCCCCCGCCACGTACCTGGAGAGGAGCTCCGCCTCCACGAGGGCTACACGCAGTCGAAGGCTTCGCGGGCTGCAGCGGCTCGTTGTGCGCGGTGTGCTCACGGTGGCAGACCTGCACACGCTTGTGTGCGCCGGCTGGGCATCGGGGCGTCCTCACGACGCCGCCCCGCCTGGTGGCTTCACGTTCGTGTGCTGCATCGTAGACGTTGCCATGGCGTTCACATCAATGGTCTCGCCGGCC
The DNA here is from genome assembly GCF_000002725.2 of Leishmania major strain Friedlin. Lineage (NCBI taxonomy): Eukaryota > Euglenozoa > Kinetoplastea > Trypanosomatida > Trypanosomatidae > Leishmania > Leishmania major. Next base: position 480,024 of record NC_007256.2, on the reverse strand, counting down.
GCGGCCGGCACCATGGAAATTGCGGAGGCGTACGAGCGGCTTGTCATTGCGGAACTGGATACCTGGGGAGTACCCGGCGGCTATGAAGACGGAGGGCAAGCGCAGGGGGCGAGTCGTGCACGGCCAGAAGCGGCCAACGCTACGGATCGGCTACCGGTCTACCCGCTGCTCAACACCCCCGAACTCGACGGCTTCGCGACCGCAGCAGCGACGACGGCGGTGCCGACTCCGTTTCCTTTTACGCTTCTCGCGCCGCTCCTCACTGTGTACTTGTGGTACCACGTGACGCACCGTCTCTGTGCAGCGCTGCAGCTGCTTCCACCAGCGACATCGGAGGCCGCAGCAGCGATACAGCCGGAGAAGACACCAGACATCGATATCGCCGACGAGCAGCAGCATGTGCCGTGGATGCGGTGTGTCAGACTGCAAGACGGTGATCACCTGCAGGCGCTTCACCGCGGCGTGTGTGTGCTGCGGTGCCTCACTCAGGAGGACGCGACCGCCGCCGAGGAGCTCTTTGCCGCCATGCGCCTCGTGTACAGCGGACCGCAGCGAGACTCCCGCGACCAGCGTGCACGCCGGCAGGGCGAGCACGCGGGAATGGCAAAGGTGATGAGTTCAGCTGTGGCCGCGGGTGGTGATGCAGCGGCGGCGACGGCCAGCGCCGTCGGCGGTTCGTGGGTGTCGCAGTATCTGATCGCCTGGCATCATCTTCTCCCGTTGGAGGCGCCGCCGCTGTGTTCAGCAGGTGCCCTGCTCGCCTATCAGGAGCGCTGCTGCCACGCCGCTGCGCCCACAGCACCGCATATCGGAGACGTCATGCGCGTCTTGCACCTCGTGTACGCAAGCGCGGGCAGTGGACGTGTACTCCGCGCACAGGTCTCGCGGGCGATGGGCTTGCAGCAGCAGGTAAGGAGGGTGGCGGCGGCGGCAGAGGGGTACGCTCACTCCTACACGGCCTTCACGCGTGCTCTGCAGAGCTGGCGAACGATCGCCCAGAAGCAGCATCACCACAGTGCTGCGAAACCGAGCGCGGCCACGTCAACGATGCGCAGCGGAGGTGTCGCCGCGGCAGACGCGATTGCCGCGTGGCTGGTGCAGATTTGGGCCAACGTCTTGCTGTGCGACTCAGATGCGGTCACCGACGTTGGCATGTACGAACATCTCTTCACTGCCCTGGCGCACGCGAAGCAGCAAGGAGAGCAGATGAGCACCACGGCCGCCGCCGCCGCCGCTGACGTGGCCTTTGCCCTCCTTAGGCCCTGCCTGCTGTACGCCCTGCCGGCTCTTGAGCAGCTCGCTGTGGAAGAGGAGCTGGTGAGCAATAACGGTCACAGTAGCCGCACCCCAACGCCAGCCCCATCGTACCCGCAGCACAACGAGCCGCTAACGTGGAGCGCGAGCGGCACGTCGCCGAACGGGGAAGAGGGGCCCCTTCACAGGCGTGCGCCGGAGCGGCTGTGCGCCGGCGAAGTGTATGAGCGCGTGCGTCGGCAGCTGCGGCGCCTCGTCGATCTATACGACGTGCCTCCGTCAGCCTCACCGAGCACCTCACCCGCGCGGCGCGGCGATGTTCGCTTCAGTACCTTGGCGCAGCTGATGCCGTTGCAGCCGACGGCGTGGAACCTGGCAGCGGCGCAGCGGCGCGTCGCGCTGCGCAGCGTAAAGCAAAGCGCGGCACAACGCGGCACGGATGGGGGCGACGAGTCTGGACAGCCATCAGCGTCGAGGTCACTCGCCGCAGCAGCAGCCTCCTCCGGCCGCAGTCCCAGAGACAGCAGCAGTAGTAGCAGCAGCAGCGCCGCTTCCTTCGGCGATGGCAAGGAATCGACGCTGGAGCTGCGCACCTTTTTTCTCTCCCCTGCAGCCACGTACGTTGCAGCCGCGGCAGGCGTCGCCATGCGCCACACCATGCGTTACACAAGTGCCGGACAGGATGAGAGCAGCCGTAATTTCCCGCTGTGGCAGTCACCGTCCGCGGCGTCGCCGCTGCCCATTGGCTGGCTACTCGTGGCGTGCGAAGTCCTTCGCCGCGAGTTGCGCTGCTACATCCTGGCAGAGCTTCGGATGAACGGCTACGTAGAGGAGTCAGCGGCTATGCACGCGGCAGAGGCGGGCATCGGGGACACTCCAGGCTGTACTGCTGCCGAGGCGACCCCGCACCTCCCCCGTCCTCCGGTGCCGTGCTGGCGCCTCGTCACCTCCGAGGCGCAACTGAAGGCCTTCATCAACGCGCTGGCAGACGCTGTGGAGCCGCTCACCGGTGCTCTTGTGCGGGCGATGTCCTTCGAAGTCCTCCAACCGCTCGTGCTGCTGCTCGTCCTTGACGTCCTTCACGTGCTTCTGTATAACAACACGCACACGCACGACGTGGAGGACGCGGCGGACGGAACGACACAGCGCGGTCCAGCCGCCACGCAAACATCGACCTCCGCGGTCATGTGCGCAGACGCCTCCATTCTGCGCCTGCTTCGGCAGTGGATCCGCGGCGTCGCGGTGCCGCTCTACCAAAATGTGGAGAATT